>NC_050175.1:8753867-8878867 GCF_008315115.2 Sander lucioperca
GGTCTTCATAATGTTGGGAGGTGTGTTTGTGTGTGTGAGTGATGGTGAGTGATGGAGAGAGCTTACAGCAGTCCGACTCGTCCGACCAGTCTCCACAGTCGTCGTCTCCGTCACAGTGGTAGATGTCCAGGATACAGCGGCCGTATGCACACTGGAACTCCTCCACGCTGCAGGTGGCTGCCATTACATCTGAGGCTGCACAGACAGACACACACACACACACAGACACACACACACACACACACACACACACACACACACACACACACACACACACACACGTTAAACAGATGCTGGAGAAGATGGTGCAGCAGCTGGCTGTCCGAGGCTCTTTGAAGCATCCAGGCTTCACTGCTGAGTCTGTCAGAAACTATACATGAAATGAAAGCGAGGCTCAGCTCTCTATTGAGACAGTGAATATGTTAACATGCTCAGCAGTTAATCAGTTCCTGTAAAATCTTACTTTCCATGTAGCTGATCAGTAACCACATGTGTCCCCTTCTTGCAGCCATAGTTGTAAATCATGACGCTGCAGCATGAAGAGTTTTTGATCGGAGCGTCTGGACTGACGTCGCTTAGAGACAACAGACTCTCTTGTGATGTTTAATTTTTACAAATAACATACTGTTCATATAGGAAACCTATTCATATATAGAATCCTTTATTTCAGGTTTCAAATTTTAGTCTGATATTGGATTATTGTGGATGCGAGGAAGAACCGCTGCTATGAGCAACAGCTTTTCTTCTCATCCTGCTACTGCTGCCACAGAGATAAGCTCCCTGTTTGGATACATTCGCTCTCTTATAAAAATCCAGTTAAAAAAAGAAATCAGCTAAATTATTCTTTTACATAGATTCGGGAAATCGGGCTTCTCATTCCCAAGCCAACAACAGTTGTATGTAAACACACTGATGAATGGGATGAAAAGCTTCTCATGAAAAACATCTTTTGATTTGTTTTTCCCTGTAGCCAATTATTTATCTGAATTGGCCCAATTATAAAATGACACTCTTATTTCGACGCTCCCTAGAGAAAGTATCCACTCTGGAGGGCATGTTAAAAATAACTATGTGATAGAAAACGCAGACTCTGTGCGGGTGAAGGCCCAAACGTGTTTCACAACACCAACAACCATGTACAGTGTGTAGTTCCTTTCACTTGAGAAGCATTAAGCCACACACACACAAACACACACAAACACACACACACACACACACACAGTGTAACTTACGGCAGTTTTCCTCGTCTGATCCGTCCTTACAGTCCGTGTCTCCATCACAGTACCAGTGCTCAGCGATACAACTGCCATCTGTGCAGCGGAACTCCTTGTCTGAACATTTACGCATGTCTGGTATGGAAAAAACAAACCAAAAAAACTTGTGTGAATGAATATGTGCTTGCATGATGGTGTTCATGCGTGTGTGTAGATGCGTTTACCTACCGCACTGTTCATCACTGTTGTCCCCGCAATCGTTGTCGCCGTCACAGTGCCAGAGGCTGCGAATACAGTAGCCATTTTGGCAGTGAAACTCGTCCTCTTCGCACTCTCTGGGAGCTGCAGAGAGAAAAAGAAAGAGAGGTTTCAGAGGACAGGTAATGAGGATAAAACAACAGTGAACAGCAGATAGTGTACAATAATGTGATAAGGGGCAGCCGTCCCTGAGCACTGCTGACATTATACAGTATCTACAGCTGCACTGACACTTGGGAAACTGTGGTCTTTTATGAGGCTCAGAGAGATTTTTATCTCTGTAAACAGGCTGAACTCTCCCGAGGCTGCAGGTCTACAGTTCAAATATCCTGTGGTTCGATCTCAGCACATAAGACGCCTGATTGACAGCTACTGCAACTCAGTGAGGAGGTCTAAAGAAAAGTCACACTGAATGTGTGCGTGGCTCTCTTCACGGTCATTGACTGATCAGAGGTTTTTTTAAACCTTCTCAGGACGTGTAACAAATGCTTTACAAAAACGCATGAAACCAAACTACCTTAACGACTGGCTGTAAAAAACTAAAATGGTGATTCATACCCTCAGGGTTCACAAAGGCTGTGGTCAGCTTGACATAACCAATGGTGGAAGATCCTTAACTTAAGTATAAGTACTAATACCACACTGTGAAAATACTCTGTTACAAGTAAAATTCCTGCATTGAAAATGTTACTTAAGTAAAAGTATGTAAGTATCAACAGGAAAATGTACTTTAAGTATTAAAAAGATTTTTTTTTTTTTTTTAATCGAGAATCGTTTTTGAATCTAAAATTGATTTTGAATCAAATCTTGAGCCTAAAAATCGATATTGACTCGTGACATTTTCTGAATCGTGCACCCCTAATATATACACTACCGGTCAAAAGTTTGGGGTCACTTAGAAGTTTCCATTCTACTCCATTACAGACAGAATACCAGCTGAAATCAGATGCATTGTTTTTTTTTAATCAGGGCAGCAGTTTTCAGATTACATTATGTGCTTACATAATTGCAAAAGGGTTCTCGACTGTTGTAGAAAGAAGTGGCTGATCTTTAATGCAATATCTACATTGCCCATTATCAGCAACCATTCATCCAATGTTCTAAAGGCACATTCTGTTTACTAATCGGATATCATTTTAAAAGGCTAACTGAGAAAACATTGGAGAACTCTTTTGCAATTGTGTAAGCACATAATGGGATCTGAAAACTGCTGCCCTAGTTAAAAAAACAATGCAACTGATCTCAGCTGGTATTCTGTCTATAATGGAGTGGAATGGAAATTTCTAAGTAACTTTGGGTAGTTAAATTTATAATAAAACATCATATTTTATTAACTACATGTGATTTGTGTGGCAAAAATAAGTTGTGAAGTAACTAGTAACTAAAGCTGTCAGGTTAATGTAGTGGAGTAAAAAGTACAATATTTCCCTCTGAAATGTAGCGGAGTAGAAGTGGAAAGTGGCATGAAAAGAAAAGACTCAAGTAAAGTACAAGTACCTCAAATTTGTACTTAAGTACAGTACTTGAGTAAATGTACTTTGTTACATTCTACCACTGGAAGTAACTGATGCCAAAAGTGACAATCTTACATGGAAAAAAAAAACAGCCATAGAAATATTTTAAACCACAATTTAGCATAATCCTCATCTCCATCGTCCACCTGTATGCTCAGTGTGTTCCATACAGTTTAACCAAAAACAGGGCTAAATACATACACTGCATCTATTTAAATCCAATCAGGTCAGAAGAAATGTATAGTTCAACTGTAAAAGGTGTCAGAAGGCTTTAACTGTAGTGCACGTTGGACTGTCGAACAGCCTCCACCCATAACCTTTAAGACGCCGGAATTGGTGGAGTTGCATCCGATAATTTCTGTCATTTTCCGAAACAGACAATCAGACATTCACATGCACTTTGCACTACGATTAGCCGGATGTGTGGAGATGAGAAAGTAGGCAGGGTTTGAACTTCTCTCTCACGCTCCAAGAAAGCCTTCCTGGAAAGATTATTAACCCTGACAAAATGTTATTAACCCTGAAAAAAATGTTATCTTCCATTCGACCATGCATCGTCCTCAAAACTGAAAATTACTTTTTCTAACATTTTTGTCTCTTTTGGCGCTTTTTTCAATGTTTTTGACACTTTTTTGACGTTTAACGCTTCTTTTCACTACCATGTATAAACACCACTAACATCAACATATTACTAGATTTACACTTATTTTTGGAATTCATGGTCAATAAACCTCATTTATAGGAAATTATACCTAATTCTTGAGTTAAAAAGCAGAAATTATGATTTTTTTTTTAGACTAATATTAAAGGTAGGATAATTACAGAATGGTATATGTCAACATTCACTCGAGATTACTGTTTCTTTTCAAATGCAAAAAAATTGAATAAAACACAAAATTCAATGAAAGTAGAGATTTTTGTTGTACTTGCGAAGCGCGTTGTATGGAATCATCCATGTTATTTTTGGGTAATCAAAATTAGGTAGTTAAAAAGAAACCCATATTTCTGATATAGACATTTAGACAACGGGTCACATTTGACCTGAAGACAACACAAGGGTTAAAAAATGTGCACCTTTATCCCCATATTTAAACAATGATCATGTCTCCCCCCTCTCTACGACGGACGACTTTTCACCCCGTCTTCAATTGTGATTGTTTAGCTATGAAAACCTTTGCCCTCGTACGAACTACTTCATCTTAACATATCTTGCTTTAGTACAGTATATGCTGTAACACATCTTTAAGAACACGTTTGGGAGATCTAGTCCAAAAAAAATCTGTAATGTCTTTAACTAGCGGGAATGTAAATATTCTCTATTTTGCCTTCCAAAAGTTAAATGTAGTCTGTTTTAAGTTGAGGTGGATGTCCCACCATTAGTTGATTCTTTGGCATTATGACCACGAATAAGACTGCTGACAATAAAATTTGCTAAAAGACAGATGCAAAGACCATTCTTCTTGGCTGTGTTAGTCCACCATATTTTAACAATATGCAGTAAATGTGTATTTACGTTTGTGTCTAAACTTTTCTGCTCAAAAGACATTTTCAGGAATCTATAAGCTGCATAAAAAAAAGCTGATCTCTTAACAAATCCCCAGTTCCTTTACATTTTAAGCCAGTTTGAATTCAGGATTGGTATATATCCTATCAAAGCTGTTTTATGTCTTAATTACATATACTGACTGCTGTGCGTTAGCAAATGTTGTTTTAATAGACAGTTAACCTTGAGACTGAAGATAAAAGACACATTTGTCACTCATACCAACAGCCGTGACGATGCAGTTAGACAGAAGTCACTCCCTTCAGTGAACTTTCAGCACTGTGACATTGACAGTGTTTCAGTTGCAAAGCCTTTCACTTATCCAAACAACTCTTTCACCTTGCCTCTTTAATCACACCTCCATTGATAAAAGACTGAATGTATTTTTTCAAAACACCGCCTTCTACTGTTACCACCGCAAATCGATGGCAAAACCCAGCCACGCTCGCCTGGGGCCGAGTAAACAGGACCGTCGAGGAGAACCAATGATGGATGGCCCCTGGCAGGAGGTAATCTATAATTTAACGCTGTCATGTGTGTGTGTTAGACAGCTGAGACAAACAGAGAGAGATAAGGAGAGACAGAAACAGAAGGATGCCCACAGAATAGAGGGGCAGGCGAAGAAGAAGATGAAGCTTTTCTTTATTTCAGTGAGATTTTTTATCTTTTCTCAGTTGTGTTGCATCACAGCACGAGTCAAGGCTGCTGGAGACGCGCTCCACTTCTGAGAGACAGGAGGCCCTAGAGCCTTATGTGTGTGTGTGTGTGTGTGTGTGTACATGTATTGTAGACCTCTGTGAATAGCGGATATTTCTGCATGTCCATTAAGCCTAGCATATAGTCTATATCCTTGACATTGATTGCTCCGTTGCCGCCGGAAAATCAGCCGGTTCTTACTCATTTAGGCTGGATATCTGTCCCCTTGGGTTTCCTTTGTGTTGGCATTTTAAAAGTTCCTTCTGAGCCTATTTTGCAGCGGCACCGCGGCTTTTCTCTGGTGCTTAGCACCGCCCAAGACGATTGTGATTGGTTTAAAGAAATGCCATTAAACCAGAGCACGTTTTCTTCCCATCCCTGAATGCTATGTGGAGTAGCCAGACTCTCCTCCAGCGTGCTTTGGAGGAGGGTCTGACCAAGCGAGACTACCTAGCATAAGAGATGATTTGACTCTGATTTAATCATTATATGAAAGACAATGTACACAAAGGGGAACACCACCTACAAAAAAAAAATCCAATATGTTATTTCCATGGCCTAGGAAAGTTCACTCACTATATGTGAACATGAGCTACTCTCGCTCAAAGCCAGAAACCAGAGAAGTAAGTCTCAAACTTGTGATGTCATCAAGCATAAAGTCTGGAGATGATCCATAGCCGAAGAATGAGAAAGAGATTTTTTTTCTTCTTTTTTATACCCATGAGCTTAAAAACATCTTTCCTAATTCATTGTCTATGGAGCAGTTCAGTCTTTATAGTTGACGACGTCACAAATTTGAGTTTTGGCACTCTAGTTTTTGGATTTGGGAGAGTTCATGTTTAATAATATTCTTGAATACGACCATAGGAATAACATGTATGGATTTTGAAAATGGGCATAGTTTCTCTTTAAAAGAATAACGGTTGCATTACAAAATAAATAAGGTGAAATGAAAACAAGGTAGGAAACAGTAAATCTAACTCAAAAAGAATGTTTTTAAGCTAACATTCATACAATTTTGAGATTATTTAATATATATATATATGATATACGTTTAAGCGTTAAAAAAAAAAAATTAAAAAAAAAATCCAATAATGAAATGTGGGCCGATATATCAACTGTTTAACAAACGTTGTCCAATATATAAGCCTGGACGATTTATTGCTCTACTTTCGGCAGCTAAACCTCAGCTGACCTCACCCACATCAACCTCTCCTCAGCCAGAAAAAAAAATAAAGAAGGAAGATTTAACGGTCAAAGGTGGGTCCAAATGAAAATTTAATTTTACGCGCACTATCGACAAATACACTCATTCAATCCATTATTCAACTTGTAAGAAAATAATTGATTTTCTCCCTCTCTCTCCCCTCCCATCAGCGAGGTAAACAGAGGGAGGTCGGAGGTCAACAAGCCCTGAAGACGCTCATCATTCACACAGCAGCCAAACATCAAAGGGCAAAGGGTGCTGGGAGTCATTACCAGGCTCTCTGCATGTATGTGTGGTGAAACGGTGTCATGTTTTTTTTCTCTCTCCGTGAAATGTCTTTTAGACTTCAAGATTTCAGAATCTCATGTTCACACACCCACACATCCACACAGAGACACACCTCAGCCTCCGTGTTTTTCTAAAAATCCTGACAAGTACTTCAGCTCCAGCCGAGCGTAGCGGATTGTCTCCCCGTCTCTAAATAATGAAATAAAACCACTGCATCATGGGGAGAAACAAAAACATATTGGGGAGGTAAGAGACGGACCACGGTGAAAAAGTGAAGAGAAAGAAAGAAGCATGAAATAATAAGTAGTTTGGGGAAAGGGGGGAGGGAGGGAAATTTACTGGGCATGAAGATGAAAAATTCATAGCTGGCTCGCAGCAGACAGATCCCTCCATCAGGAAGTGATTCAGTGTCTGGCTGCTGATACAGTATGTGGGTCAACAGAAGAGGGGGAGAAGAGATGACAGACAGATATGAAAAAATCATCCAGAAGAGAGAGCTAACCTGTACCTGCTGTATACACAAACTATATGAGGCATAGTACAAGAATTACTATGGAAAACAACCACTGTCAAGATTGGGGTGTATATAAAGTTAGAGATTTGATTTAAAGGACCAGTGTGTAGGATTTAGGGGGATCTATTTGCAGAAATGTAATTTAATATTAAAATGTGTGTTTTCATGAGTGTATAATCACCTGAGATTACGAATCGTTGTTTTTGTTAGCTTAGAATGAGCCCTTCACATTAGGGGTGCATGATATATCGACTCAATATCGTTGCGCAATATTATATCGAAAGTGTTGCGATAAGTATACAATATTTTGTTTATTTTGTGGAGCGCTGCGTCCCGTCCGTTGGCTGTGTGGCTTAGTTGTGTTTGATTTAGAACCCGCTTGAAACGCTGTAATGATCATGTTTCCTTGGCCAGTTACCGTGCCACTTGCACATGCTAGTGCACGTCAGCGCACGGGGCCACTACGTGACAAACCCTATGGAGCGTACCACGTGTGTGCATATATTAGCAGAGTGACAGTGTAAGTGAAGAAATAGATAGAGACAACAAAACGGAATGAATCAGAGAAGCGAGAGAGAAGTTGTGTCCTGTTCTCTTTATTTATATATTTTATACTGTACCACCAGTAAAACATGCCCTGTTCTGTAGATATGGTCCTTATTTATTTATTCATGTTGGACCAGTCCAATATGACTGTCAGTTGAAATAAACCTTGTGTTGTAAGAAAACTTGTTTAATTTGTTATGAATCGATTTTGATGCGTTTTCCCATAACTTATGTAATTTTACATGTGTTTAAAAATATCGAAATTGGGCGCCCGGATAGCTCAGTTGGTAGAGCGGCCGCCCATATGTAGAGGTTTACTCCTCGACGCAGCGGGTCCGGGTTAAACTCCGACCTGCGGCCCTTTGCTGCATGTCATTCCCCCCCTCTCTCCCCTTTCATGTCTTCAGCTGTCCTGTCAAAAATAAAGGCCCAAAATGCCCATAAAAATAATCTTTAAAAAAACAAAAATATATATCGAAATCAATATCAATATCGCAATATTCATAAGCGATATCGCAATATCACATGTTGTCAATATCGTGCAACCCTACTTCATATCTACATAGGGAGTGGGTTCTCTTCCATGGAGCCTGCCATGTTGCACCGCCATGTTTCGACAGTAGCCCAGAACGGTCAAACCAAACACTGGCTCTAGAGAGGGCCTTTCACGTTTTTACGTTACCTGAAGGCCACCGCAGGTTCTACTCAAGCGGCAACCTCCAGTGCTGAAAAATGGAGCCAATGCTGAAGTGCCAAAAACTGCAGTTCATCAACTGGCCACTCGAGGCTGGCTCAAGGGATCTCGCTCACTTTGAGCTTCATTACAGCTCTTCACAAACCTATGGGTAACATCACGGAGACTATGTCTATATTTTATACAGTCCATGGTTCTACTAACGCTTGGAAAGAGAGGGGTGTGGGAAGGGGGTATTCAGGGGGCTGCAATTTGCATCCTCACTGCTAGATTCCACTTAATCCTACACACTGGTTCTTTAATAGCTGTTAAAGCATGAAGCTGCCTGTAATCTAGGGCTGAACGATTAATTGCATTTGCGATAATATCGCGATATATTAAAACGCGATTTCCTAATCGGAAAGGCTGCGATTTGGTCACATGACTCGCGAGAGCAAATCAGTCTGCACTCCGCAGAGAAAGCATCAACTAGCATGCTAACGCTACGCCGTACCTTGAGCTGATTTCTGTCATTCAAACAACTCTGAGTTGTAGTTTAAAACTTTTACAGCCATTTTAATAAAATGAAGGGTTTTATTCGGGCTTGAATCTATACATGCAGTTAATGGATACAGGCACACAGAACTCAAGGCTCGGTTAGCAACGATTAGCTCTGATTAGCGGTTAGCTCCGTTATAAAGATATGAGTGGAGGAGCTGCCACTGAGAGGGGTAACAACCAGACTGATAAATGACGTTTGGGGAGCTTTCACAGCAGCGTGGCCGCGGCGTTTCAACAGTTTTATTAGTACAATTAATCCCATGGCAAGAACACCAGCAACTAGCTAACGTAACGATAGCCTCTCTGAACAAGTGCACACGGCAGCACGCAACTTCACGAGGGGGAGGGGCTGGAGGCAGCTCCTCTCTGTGCACTGTAAAAAAAATACACTGGTGTGTGTGTGTGTGTGTGTATATAGATATATACTATACTATATTTTTACTTATTTAACTGTCTAGTGTGTAATTGTGTGTTCATACTATAAATTATTATATTATTCTTTGTTGAATAATACAGAAGACAAAGAGCTTAAAAAAATAATCGGATATCGAATCGCAATCGCAATATTTGGGAAAAAAATCGCAATTAGATTATTTTCAAAAATCGTTCAGCCCTACTGTAATCACGGCATCACTATTTTTTTTTATTCACGGTAAATGGAAGTTGCCCCCTTCCCTTTAATACAGATGCCACTATAAATACTGAACAATCTAAATAATTCTAAGTAGTCATCTTCAAATTTTCAGGCACACTAGCACTGTGGCAACTGAAAAGAATGAGATGCCCGCACTCTGCTGATGCTCCCATACGTTTATTGTGCTGCAACGTTTCAAGTCGAAACGTATGGGAGTATCAGCAGAGTGCGGGCATGTCATTCTTTTCAGTAGTATCCAGCCCCTTTTTGCCCTGCACCTCACTGGTGGAGATGTGCACACTACCACTACTGCTCTACACGTAGCACTGTGGCACATCTGAATTTCCATCTAGTGCTCACCAACAGGTCAAAATGTCCAAAATGTCCACTTGTACAACAATTAAGTTCATGACTACGTATTTAAAAAATAAAATGACCAAATTCGTCTCGGCATGCATTCATTTTATCACACACACACACACACACACACACACACACACACACACACACACACACACACACACACACGGTCATTGCCAGCTTATAACATCAGCTAACATCTGTACCCAGTCTGTAAGATTGGTACATTGGCTGTTTGGGCCGAATAAACACAGACAGCACAAATGGTCCAGCCAATAACGTGTGGAGAAGATTTGCTTGGCTTTCTGTCTGAACACACCTTTAGAATGCAAACACAACCATGGTTACATGAGTTTTTGCACCTACAGTATGTTCCTAGACAATGTGGCCCATCTGGCCTGCAGATATCCACCTGCTGGTTCAGGAGTCTCCTGAGCTAACCAAACACACAAAGCTTTCTTCTTCTGCCTAAAAGCTTCCTCCACCGAGTTCTTGGGTTATGTGCTTATGTGTTACGTTTTTTTTTTACTAAGATCTAATGTTAAAGTATGTGTTTGTGAAGGGGGCTTAGCTCCAAGCAGAATCACCTTTGCTGTTGTGATTCATTGAGAGAGCCATCAAAGAGCCGAGGCTTTTCCACCAAATCTAACTGTATAGCCATTTGACATCATTCTTTGACTGGAATAAAGAAATCATTTCCGCTGATTGCCTTGCCAACCTCACTGTGACGTCAAGACTCCAGGGAGTTCCCCTGCTTTTGTTACAGTATGCTAAGCTAAGTTAAGCATTCACTGTCTGTAGATTAATACTTTATCGTACAGACAACTCAAGGAACAGCTCTGAAGTGATTGCGAATAAGCACGTTTCCCAAAATGTCAAACTATTCCTTTCAGTGTTTGACCAAAATTCAGTTGTTCCCACACTAGCTTTCTCTTCTGTACTTGTGATCAGCATAATAAACTCAAAAATAATTTTAAACAAATGAGCTAAGCTTTCGTGAGCTAGATAAAGGGCAAATGGTTGATAAATCAACGATTCCTAACAACAACAACATCAACACAGAGAGAATTATTGATGTTAAAATGTGACAATGAGTGAAACAACTTGGTGGTTGACAATCCTTTACACTGAAGTTTGTTATAGCTAGCGGAAGATGTAGAGGGGGGAAAAGAGCCTGTATTGATCTTTCAATAAAAGTTAGTCACTTAAAAGGACACGGCAGACTCTTTATGCCATGTGTTGTCTCCATCAGGAACACGTCACTCCCTGAAACTATTTCTGTCTCTGCACTGAGTGTTAGGTGTGATTAAACTGAATCACCAAATTGACACTGACAGTGTGATGAACGATTGGTGTGCGGTGTACATCCACACGGATCAGATGGCACACATGGAGCCTTCTGAGTCATTATGGGTAAATACAGAGTCTAAAAGAGGACGATGTGTTCACAGAATCTGACCACTAACTCCACCGAGACTAACACACACACACACACACACACACACACACACACACACACACACACACTACTGTTACCTCCCAACCCCAACCTCAGTGGCGTAACGAGCCAACACTGGGCCCTTATGCAGGATTATCAAGGCGGGTCCCCCTACTACAGCACGTGACGTGTGGCACATCTGAATTTCCATCTAGTGCTCACCAACAGGTCCAAATGTCCAAAATGTCCACTTGTACAACAATTAAGTTCATGACTACGTATTTAAAAAATAAAATGACCAAATTCGTCTCGGCATGCATTCATTTTATCACGCTAAGGTTGAGGCTGAGCTGCCACCCAAATATACATTAGGCATGCACACACACACACACACACACACACACACACACACACACACACACCCTACTGTTACCTCCCAACCCCAACGGCGTAACGAGCCAACACCCTTATGCAGGATTATCAAGGCGGGCCCCCCTACTACAGCATGTGATGACAGCGCAATGTCCACGAGTAGGCTACCATGAATAGGACAGGATAGGATCATAGAGACACAGCATATAAGAGATGAGATGACATCAGGAGTAGCCTATGCACACCACAACAACAAAAAAACCCTGGTGAATGTGCACCATAACACATGAAAAAACACACAAGGCCAGTCCTTCCAGGATTTCGCAGCCTTTTTTTGAGATTGTTGCGGCCCAAAATGCCTGATTTCGCGGGAGCTTTTGTAAAAAATTGCGATAAAAGTTGCGACGTCTTTTGTATGTTTGTTGCAATGAAGTTGTGGAAGACAGTGAAAGAAAAAAAAAAAAAGTTACAATTTTTTTTGTATAGTTCTTTAAAAATAAAAGGAAACTTGTTTGGGGGGAGAATAATAAATATTACTATTAATTAATTACTCTGGGCTGAGATTTCCTAGTAACCTTACCAAAAAGGCTCAGGATGCTGCAAATGTTGGTATAATATGAAAACGGCTGGTGGATTTAAGACAAAAAATAATAATTTATTGAATGAATCAAATTTGAACATATCTGTCAGTGGCTTGTTGATCTTTACATTGTTAGTTAATTTCCTAACCTGGCCTGGGACACACATTCATACGGTTTGATAAAGGACTTTAACTTATCATTGCACTTACAATAATGAGCGGAGCTGTCCTCAATTTAGGTCATCCTGAAAGTCTCATCTGCGGTTTTTCCTGCATCCACTGTGTGTGAGTGTGTGTTTGTGAGTGTGTGTTTGTGTGTGTGTGCGTCAGTCGCGGGGGGAACGGAGCAACAGCCCCGCCCACTTCAGACAGCCGACAGGATTGAAACAGCAGCAGCTTCTGGCGACTTTAGAGTGAAAAATCATTACAGCGTACATTGATGTTAAAATGTATACAGGTTGGTGTACGTTTTGTTGGTAAATGTGAGATGTTCGAGTCACACACGTGTCTCGTCCATGGATGTATTAAGAGAACGGTCTTGTTTTCATATCAGAAACAAGGAAATTAATTTGACCCGTTCTCACTCCCGCTTGGTCAGTGGCTGCACGTGGGACTGCTGGGATTGTCACGAGTAATGAAAATGTGATAGGGGGCCCCGGCTGTCAATCAATATCTTCCAGTCACGCGGGCCCCTGATTGGTCTGGGCCCGTAAGCAACCATGTACCCTGCTTACCGATAGTTAAGTGTCTGCCCAACCTAATCTTAACCTAAACCTTATTCCAACCTTAAAGGGATTCTTTGCCATTTAGCATTGTACTTCTATAAAGTTAGGTGACTCAAAGAATAAATAACAAATTTGAACAGACCTTAGAAGCTGACATTCAGTACTTCTTAGTTTTTGATACTGAGTGGATCCTACATTTCCTATTATGTTTAGTTTAGTTGAATATTTTTAAGACCATCCCTGTCTGGTTAATGCACGCGTTTTTTTTCAAACTCAACACCTACAGTATGTCATATGTCAACTTTCCAGTCAGCCTCCTAGTTGTAATTCCGAGTCAAGGATATTGTAAATTTCTGACAACTACAATATCTTCCACTTTGTGAAAAGAACTACAGAAGCGTTCAAATAGAAATGGCTGCAAAGCCCTCATTGCTCCAGAAGTGACAAATCAAACCAATTCAGCTAATTTAAGAAGGAACTATACAGTAAAAGTTTAAGACGATCTACGCTACAGCAAAAAAAAAATTCAGGTTCAACTTTTCATTCTTCCCTTTCTGCCAACATGAATGCAGCATTAACTCCCTAAACAGCTATTTGAAAAGGTGAGTTAACAGACATAAGGCTATCCCTTTCCAAAACTGTAATCACTGTAAAACTTAAAATGGTCCTCACAAAGACAGAAATATAGTAGCACACCTAGCCACCAGGCAGCAATGCATATACAACTGCAGAAGCAGACAGTCTCCTTACTTCACCCACTGCAGGCCACATTCTGCCTGGCTAGCAGCTGAGGGGTATTTTGGGTTCAACACACACACGCACACACCTCCATAAATCATTGGAACGGAATAAACTAAGGGCAAATGTCAGAGTCTTGTGTGACCGTGGGAGTGCTGCTCTCTCGCCAGTGTTTGTTTGTGTGTGTGTGTGTGTGTGTGTGTGTGTGTGTGTGTGTGTTTATGACTGTGACAACCACAATTCCTTTAGACTCAAAACAAACACTTCATTGCACATGGCTGCCTCAAACATCTGTCCATTTTAATAACTCATCCCCCTGAGCCTGTCAGATTATGTCGAAAGGTTGTGTGTGCGCGTGTGTGTGTGTGTGTGTGTGTGTGTGTGTGTGTGTGTGTGTGTGTGTGTGTGTGTGTGTGTGTGTGTATCAATGTGACCGGCACTGTCTGTCTATGTGTGTGTGTTGACAAGAGAGAGGAAGTGTACTTACGACAGTCCTGTTCGTCAGAGTCGTCCTCGCAGTCGTTGTCTCCGTCACACACCCAGGAGCGACGGATACATTTGCCGTTGTCGCAGTGGAAGTCCAGCGGCGAGCAGGTAGGAAGCACTGCAAACAAACAAGGCCAGACAACAAGTCTATCAGCGGGAACAAACAAACAAACAAACAAACACAAGGTGAGGCTGAAGGTAGAGGAGAGTAAGCAGTTGTTTTTAAGGAGGTATATTACAATATTAAGTTTAAGCAATTTGGCTGAATCTGGTTTTCTGAAATGTGAATATTTGCCCGTTTTCATCGTCGTCTGTGATTATACACTGATTTTTTTTCTGGACTGTTGCTTGGACGAAACAAGCAATTGTGATATGTAAACTTGCAATGGTATTTTTCATAAATTGACAGACTCTTAGAAACAATCATTAGTCGCGGCACAACAAATACAGTGTACTAAAAGTAAGTAAACTCAGATGTCAGTCAGGATCATGATCAGATGTGATGTCGATCCAACACAGCGATGAAGTTTTACCGATTTTACCGAGTCATCACTCCTGTATGACAGCTGACTGCTGCAGTGAAGCTCAGAGTTTGACAGACACATTTTAAATGCAGGAGGTGTTTTATTCCCTGTCTGGTCTCAGCTCATCCAGAGCCTGAGCCTGATCTGGATTCACGCATCCTCCTCTCTCCCACCTCTTTACCCTGAGAGCAGCACTGAGCTCAGCTCAGCACATTCCTCCATAACTTCATATCCGCTCTAAGTGCAGCTACTAGCTGTCTAAGCAGAGCCCCAATGACTGGCCCTTTGTCATCCGCAGACAGAGCTAATTTAATTACAGACCAGAGAGGGATGGAGGGAGGGAGGAGAGAAGTGAAGGGAGGAGAAGGGAGGCGAGGGAGCAGCAACTACTCACCGTGGACTCTCACTCGCCTGTCAATACCAGATATGAAATATTGATTGAACAACGCAGACTTTATGAAAAATGTATGACGTCACGCAGCGAGTTAACCAGCGAGGCAGACAGGCGGACGAGTCAGGGCTCAGTGAGTGAATTAAGAAGGCGTGTGTGAGTGTGTGTGTGTTGGGGTGTGGCTCTGGTCTCCAGGGGAAGTAAAGCCCCACTGACCCACATACCCCTGCATGGTTATTACATTATTCAGAGAAAAACACAAAGAGAGAGAGAGAGAGAGAGAGAGAGAGAGAGAGAGAGAGAGAGAGATGAACTCTCCTTCCCCCTAAATTACACGATGGTGGTTGGGCTAAATTTGCATATACAATGCATTTCTGCAAACAATTATCTAAATTATACCATCCATTTCTTTATTTCTTTGCTTCCAGGCAGCCACTGGTTTCAGTTATATTCGGTATGATGAGGAAATCATGTATAGAGACATGACATGTGCTTGAGATATGTCATTCTCTATTACAGAAAAAAAATGTTTGTCACATTTTAATAACTTTCCTATGCGGTGCATTCAAAGACGCTCAAAACATTGATGGTTAAGATGTCATAACATATTTAAGAAATTGACCACTGCTCCCAAATCATGAATCTCTTACCTGAAAAGTAGCATTGCTGTTCTTAATCAAAGTCAACATCTAACTGAAACATTGACACGTACAAAGTGTTTTGAATTAGTTGGTCGACAGAAAATTAAATCAGCAACATTTTTGATAATTGATTCATTGAAGAAAAAAAAATAAATATATATATATATATATATATATATATATATATATATATGATTTTAGTTTCTAAAACCTAATACCTTTTCTTTAGTCTTCTTATAACTGAATATCTTTGAGTGTAAAACTACTGGTCAAAGAAAAAATGTAATTTGTCATGTTGGGCCCTGGGAAACTGCAAATGGCAAGAAAACAATCAACAGACAAATACATTGTGAAAAGTTGCAGCCTTAGAGTTTATAATACAATTGAATGTTGACCCATTCCCATGAAACATCCAAAACTGCTGGCATTGTTCCTATAACTTAAATTACTTAAGTTACAGTTCCGTCTCAGTTGACATGATTCACTCTTAAAAGACAAAGCTCAGCCTAAATAAGATAAGGTTTGAGTGCAATATTTGCCAGAACTGATACAATAAGCTGGAACTGAACAGGAAGTAAAATTCGCAGCGATCCATTTGTGAAACATCCAGAAACATGGTTCCAACGCCTGCATTACGTCTAAAAACCTCTCTTTGTCAAACTGAAGCCGTTTGATGCATTTTGGATGCATCTCCGACTGGGTGTCAGCAGATTTATGGCCTACACAAAAGGAGAAAAATGCTGCTTCTCAACATTTCAATAAATAATAAAGCTTATAAGAAGAGGAAGAGGGTGCTGTGTTGACACCCACACATACAAACACACACATGCAGACATAAGCAAACTTTCGCTGCACACTGTACATAAACACACTCATCCACAGTGCAGAATTGTTGAGGCACACAAATTGGGAGAGATGCAAATTGTATGCAAATAAATACTCCCCTTGCTCTTACTCATACACACACAAGGACACACAGTAGGTGGGGCCTGTGTACTGGTATCAGGGGGATCAGCAGGGAGCATGCTGGGAAGGTTGATAAGGGCTCAGGGCGCTTTGACATTTCTTATCACACAGATTCTGCTCAGGTCAGCGCTACTCTTCTTGCTACCACTACATTCCTCTGTGGCCTGCACACACACGCGCACACACGCCTTCCTAACTTAGTACAGTTCCTGAAGAGCAACACACAACACAAAGTGGACAATGTATTCTACCTTCCTGTGCAACTACTTTCCTACTTTCCCTCCACCTGCCTCATTCCTACATTTCTCAGAATCTTTTTCCACCTCAAAAGAAAAAGAGGGGGTCAGTGTGCTCACTATGCTTAAGCTGACAACAATATTGATGATGTAGATATTTTTGTAGTTAGGAAAAAAGGAAGAGCGCTGACAGAATGATGCCAAAGCAACACCACATCAAAGATGTTACATTTCACAAGTTACTGACGTCAGATGCACAACATATTGCATTCTGGTCCATTAATTATGTAATACTGACACATTCTCTTGAGCACATTCACATAATAGTAGTTGATTCACTAATTTTCCAAACTTTTTGGAAATTTGACTAGTTCATTCACAACCCAGAATGATCCTTCCAGGTGACACAGTAACACAAACACACACACACACACACACACCTTCATTTCTCATCCGGGCTTCAGAAATCCCACTTGCATTCCACAGATCACAAACACACAAGCTCACACACACACACACACACTCACATGCACTCACACGCACTCACACGCACACACACACACACACACACACACGCACAAGGCCTGCCTGCATTGACCATAACACTGCTCACACAGTCTTCAGTAAGCAGGGTGAGTTCATTTTTAAAGAACCTGCTTTGGACTATAAGAGAAAACCTTTATTAAAGCCCCTTGGATGAAATATTCTCATACTCCTCTATCCTACTTAGAGTTTCTGCCTGGACCCCAATATAATAGGCTGACGGAGAATCTGTAGTGAGTCTGCATTATCTAGAGTGACACGGATGCTGTTTTTTTAATGCAACTTTCAATGCTGTGAGCACCACAAACTTCACCCTCAATGTGGCGAAGGTTTAATTCTTAGAATCAGATGTTCCAAACAAAACCAATCTGCTTCGCTCCGTAGAGGTAAGTAAGAAAATATGCCCTTTAAGACTAATCATATTTGGTTTTAATGAAAAACACCTGGATTTTTTTTGACAGGAACAAATTGGTTTGAATTTTCAGACAGAATGTTTGTCCCCACATGTTAAAATTGTAATGTGTTTTCCGCTCTAACCAGCTGCTGATCACTGTAGTCCTCAGTAAACAAGGGCCTCTTGCAATCAGCATTACCCTGAACATTTGAAGAAAGGTAACTAAAGTGTGTGTGTGTGTGTGTGTGTGTGTGTGTGTGTTTGTGTGTGCGTGCGTGTTTTTTAATAAACAAAATAAAAAATTTCAAAATAAGTGCATGTGTGTGTGTGTGTGTGTGTGTGTGTGTGTGTCCCACGTCTTTAGGAGGATTTATGCGTGCGTCTTTAAGTGGCCTTGAGCAGCAGAGTTAATGGCCTCCCCTTTGCTGTAGAGCAGCTGAATCGAGTGGCTCTACTGGGACCAATATATCTGCCTAAACACTGCTTATCACACCGGCTCAACGGATGGGAGGATGGACAGATGAAAGACAGAGAGCGAGAGAGAAAGAGAGAGAGAAAGAGAAAGAGGACACTGTCTGACTGAAAAACATATGGGGATTTCAGAGAGCGATAGAGGAGTCTGAAAGTCTATTGATAATATTTCATCAGAGGAGCTTCAATAAAGGTTCTCTCTTTCAGTCCAAAACAAGTCTGTTCACCTCCAGATTACTGTCATCTACACTGTCTCCACTGACTCATCTGTGTCTACTTTTATTATTTTGACTCCATGTTTGACATCAAGCAGCCATTACACACACACACACACACACACACACGCAAGACTGAGTTCGACTGCAGCAGCTGAGGGTAAACTATGCTGGCAAAAAGCACCTTGATGCTGCTGCCACAGATGGAAAAACATGTCTCACAAAAAAATCCATAAAAAAATTTAAGGGAAAAACAAAACTCCAAGAATACACCCTTTACGTGCAAAAAAAACTCAAACGGCATGATGTGTTCGTCTTTGACACATTATCACGAAAGGCTTGTATCATGTAGAGGCGCATGAGTTCCTCATGGGGGGAGACAGAAACTACGCACTATAGTTTAAAGTCTTGTGGTTTTTCAGATAAAACTATAAGAAGTGGTGGTAACACTTTACTTGAAGAGTGACATGACACTGTCATGAACACATGTAACTGTCATGACACAGTCATGACACATGAACCCTAACTCTAACCCTAACCATAACTTGTCATGACAAAAACCGAATGACATTTACTAAAAGAAGCGTTATGTCATAAACGTTTATGACTTGTTGATAATGTTAATGACACGTTCATGACAGTGTCATGTCACTCTTATGTACATACCTTCAAGTAAAGTGTAACCGAAGTGGTAAAGGTTACCGTGAGCTTTTCGTGCTGCGTTTCGGATCATGACTGCATCGCCGAGGGCAGCATGTGGAATAAACTGACTTTCTATGAGATACAGACAGAATTAGGAAGTGTAAGGGTGTACGCAGGTATTTCGCAAGATGAAGAATACACCACTAGAGATAAGGTTAAACATTGACAACATGGTCCTTTAACATTTTTTTCTGCCACTGCACCGACAGGAGGAGCAGACGTGTCCTACTCACATGTCTGCTTCTCGTGACTGTTTGGCGTGCAGATAAACATCACTGACCAAGAGATTTTATCCAGTTTCTGCAGTCAGATTCAAAAAGTCAGGAGATTTTATCACAACTTAAAATAGGAAGAAAAACAACACATTTCTAATTGAAGATCTTAATATTGGGTAGCATCGGAGTGGATGATTAACTGTTAGGGGCCATGAAGTCCATTTTCAGTTTAGGAAAGCAGAAAATGTCCACCACTAACGCCCCATCACAACACGTTAAACTGACTCTGTGCAGGACATTTAGATAGTTTGTAAGGGCTTATAATTTGTCATTTTTTTCAGAATTTCAAAGTATCTCCCTTGTCCTGCCACAACACCAAATCTCCAACTCAAACTAATCCCCTCTGTTCCTTCCCATGCATCTCAGTCTCTCCCGCTCCGCTCACTCTTTATTTGCCTCTCATAGCCGGCCCCGACAGAGGCGGCTTATCTGATTCTGGGCAGCTCTGGTCGGTAGCCAGCGCATATTTCAGTCCGTCAGAGCAGAGTAGCCCTGCCAGCAGAGTTTATCTTGGCAATGTGTCCGGCGGTGGCCTGTGTGATGGACTCTCTCCACCCTCCTCCACCTCTACAGTAAACAGACCTCCTGTTTCATCACAGCCGCAGCGCCACTCTGCACTCATAAACGTGCTGAAAGCTCACAGCAGACTTATGCTTACTAGCCTTCTCAATCTGTGTTTATCATATTCTGGTGTATCAAACTCAACCCCTGTGACTGTTTATCCATCATTTTACTTCTGTATCACCGTCTGTTTTGTATAATACGAAAGTAGGAGAGTTGGTCAAAGTGAATAATATTTCCCTCTGAAACGTAGAGGGGTTTCCGTACAAATGCATCATACTCATACTGAATGATCTGCAGACATCGTCACAAGACATTTTACTGTCCATCAAGGCCGATTAAAGCAGAAACCAATTGCGCTTGTTGCCATGACGAATCTCTGCCGGGTGCTTGACACCAGTGAGAAACACTTGAGTGCTGACATCCATACAACCCACTCATTTTCTTCCTAAGAGGCTGAATGACAGGAAATAACTCTGATTTTGTCTAATGATGACATTATAAGACTATTATGATTATCTGTCGCTGGATGAATGAAGTTATAATTTCTCTAATGTTGCCTTGCCTGTCCTTTGGACACCCACCTGCAGCAGATAATTCATCTCTTTACATAGATTATTACTTTGGGCTACTTGACTGTTTACTTGATCAAGGATAGGCCTAATTAGTTTGGCATTTATAAATCAGAATGTAGAGGTTAATACTGAACAAGAGGGCTTAAAAGGAAACTATTTCAAAGGGGGTAAAGAGGCATCCTTGAGTTAGAGTGTGAAAAAGACTGGACAAAAATACATGCAATATCTTGTTGGAAAACTTAATACAAAATAAATAAATTCCATAGCTGTCGCACCTTGACATCCCTTTATCTCCAAGTGGAAATTGTGGTCTGATTGAGTTGCTAGATTAAATATCAGAATCCCCAAAATCAGCGTTCTCTGGTGATTATGGATATTCATATAATTTTCCGATTACCTGATCCAGAACGAGATATTTCATTGTACAGGGAACATGTTCCCTTACTGTGCATATGACAATAAAACTTTGAAATGTGAAAATAACTTGACAACTGCTAGACAAAGCGACCATCCTTGAGCCAACAGCATGCGTTTCGGTGCAGCTTTGATTTTAGATAATAGGGCAGTTTGAGAAGAGTTTAGGCAGGTGATAATAAACATGCGCACACACACACACACACACACACACACACACACACACACACACGTGCACTCTGCCACACCGAACTGATTCAACCAAAGCAAACACAGCTGCGGTTGTCTGTCTGGTTATGCAACATGAGATGAATGCATTTGTCTACTTCAGACATCAACAGTGTCAACAGTTAACCTCAAGAGTTCTCATTGGGAGTGATATGATCAACAAGTGGCGTTCTCCACAGTGGCGTGGAGTTCATTCATTCAATACAAAGCTTAGAATCCCAGTTAACTGTGTGTGAAACATGCAAGTTGACTGAAAAACATCCACGCAAATCAAATCAAACTTCCTTGTTAACCTGCTAATTTAATGTTTCAACAATAGTTGCACCAAGCAATAGCTAGCATTTTTCGATTTTTTTTTTTTTTTTTTTTAAAAGGTGCTGTCGTGTCTAGGGCTGTGACTCATAAATACCTCAAACATTATTTTCAATTAGTCCATTCATTATTTAGCCTATAAAATCTCAAAGATAATGACACGTGCATACCACAAGTTCTCAGAGCCCAAGGTGATGTCTGCAAATTGTATTTTGTCTGGCTGTCTAAACTCCAAATGAAGTATCGTAGTTACATGATTATTAATTACAGTGATGAATACATGAGGAAAGGCAGAGCTAAAGAAAAAGTGCTTGACACACTCATGCCCACAGCAGTTAGTGGGGGATTGATTCTTAGGAAAATACATCATCTCTAGCTGCCACTTTCTTCATGTAAATCACACAGCTTTATCCACTTGTGTTGCCTCTCCCTCCCCAAGAAGCAGCCAAACCGCAGCAGCTGCAGCTGTTTTTTTTAACCGCTCTGATCTGTGGAGGTCACACAATGGTACTGAAAAATGATACAGTTGCTAAATTTACATATCCACATCAGTCCTGTTCAATGTGTAATAGGGATAGACTGATATTTGGCCCTGGCCAATTATCGGTTTTTTGGCAGTTTGCAGATTATCTGTATCTGTGTTTTATTTGCCTGATAACCGATAAAGTTAATTCATTAAAAAGTGTGCTACTTTGGCTCGGCTACAGCTCTGTGTCTGTCCCTCTGCTTCGGTTTCACTCACCACTGAGTCTGACTTAATGTCCCGCCCACAACACTATGTGACTATCTTTTACTGTGTAGTATGTTGAAAGTTTCTAATTTATTAAATTATTGCTTTTAAGCATTTAAACAAAGTTTTGTGTTAGAGTTTGTAACATTCCAAAATCTTAACTTAAGCCCAGTTCAGACCAAAGATTCGCGAGAAGACAAAACCGTTTTAGAAAGTTGCAGAGAAAAGTTGCAGCGATCTGAACTAGTCCATCTCAGCTCGTCTCAAACCAGCTGATGGTTTCGCTGCGACTCAACTGTTCAAGTCCCAGAGGCTTGTTTTAGAACGTAAGGGACGCAAATTAACGAATCCTACTATGGCCACACCAAGACCCGCCCATCAACAGCATTCACACACTACTATTGGCCAGGCATCCATTCTTACATTTACAGGTCCTATCCCCTGACCAATCGGCTAACCCTAACCTTAACCACTCGAGGTCAATGCCGAGCCCCAACCAATCGAGCTGCTATTGAAGGGCAGGTCTTGGCGTGGCCATAGTAGGATTCGTAATTTCGCGTACGGGACGTCACCTGTTTTCAACAGCCAACAGAGAAGTCAGCTGGTAAAGTCAGCTATAAACTATAGAAATAAAATTATCCATAGTCCATATTTTGTGTTACAGACAGCTGGTTGAAATGGCAGAATTTTAGACGGAGCCTCAACGACCACCCAAAAGCACGGTAACGTGTATAGTGGAACGAGATAGAGAGAGACTGAAGAGAGA
The DNA here is from genome assembly GCF_008315115.2 of Sander lucioperca. Lineage (NCBI taxonomy): Eukaryota > Metazoa > Chordata > Actinopteri > Perciformes > Percidae > Sander > Sander lucioperca. The sequence goes on from NC_050175.1 coordinate 8,777,159, forward strand.
GAGCGCCCAGCGGTGTTAGAACAAAGCAGTGAATCAGAGAAATAAAACGTGTTTTTGCCGATTCTTCACTAGAAATGCAACTGTAGCAAGCATCTCAATATCACTAACTTTATCCACATTCATATTTAGACGAAACAAATGACATATTTAGCTAGAAAAAAAGAAGTACAAAGAGTCATTATCATGGAGATGATACACCGTCTCTTCTCGTCACATTGGTGTCAACTGGCAGGTTTCTGAACGCTGCAGACTGGCTCGTTGCAAGAAGTTGCAAGTTTCAACTCGTCTCGTGGCGAATCCTGGGTCTGAACTGAGCTTTAAAGATTTTCATTTTCACTGTAAGTGCACATCAGTTCCAAATATCGGTTATCAGTTCCATTAACTGCTAATATCGGCCTTGAAAAACCAGTATCGGGCCTATCCCTGACGTGTAAAATCCTTATTGATTTTAAAATCAACAAAATCAGACCAGCATCAATTCTGAGACACATAAAAAGTGACCATGTGCAACTGGAACCACTGCTGAGAAAAAATGGGTCAGATTTGGAGGTAAGCACCCAGGTTCAGGCTCTGATTAGACCAACATTAGCACTGCCTCACAAAAGCAGCCTCCTCTTTCATTTCAATGAGACCACTGCGTAGGTGCAACAGGTGTCCCAACGCAGTCTCCATCACAGCAGTGCAGGGCTGCACAATTAATCACAATTTTATCGAAATCGCAATATGGACTAGTGCAATATCCAAATCGCAGAGGGGCGCAATATTTGTTAAAGGCAAAATATGTGTCAAACCATTCTGAATGAAGTATTGTGATGCTGCAGAGACGTTCCGGCCTACAAATCCTATCCTACAGACTAAAGAAAACATATTTGTTTGGTACAGATCCATGCAATCACACTATAATCATTTAATTTTTTTAAGATTTAATATTAGTCAATGAAAATGAGAATGATGATACAAACATGATCATTCCATTCAATATCGGGAATCACATTGCAATCACAATATCAGTCAAAATAATCGGAATTGGATATTGTCCTCATATCGTGCAGCCCTACCGTGAACCATCGTGAACAAATTCCAATGTTTGCCTTGCAACTATCACAAAAGGGAAGCAAATGACTGCTGCTTTAATAAAGCCAGCAAAGTCCTGCTGCAATGGAGTATAAACCGCTTTGCGGAGAGAGCAGTGCTGTCCCAAATAACATTTTTAGGGCTTCGAAGCTTTGGTGAGAAATATTTATTCAAAGCTTCAACGGATGGGGGTGGGGGGTTAATGACTCGATACGACACTGACATGTCTCGCGTCATTCGCCAAACTTTTGCCAGCAGGAGAGCCAGGAGCTACGGGCGGTGACGGTAAAGAGAGGGCGCCGTTCATCTGCCTGTACTGCAGCGCTTGTGGTTGAAAAGTTTCCCTTTAATCAGAGCACTCGCTTAAGAACGTAGCAGAGACTAAATATTTCTGGAACTTAACCACGAATATCCAGCAGGCAAGAAACCGAACTAAGTGACATACTCCGTTTCAGTACTGCACACAAAACAGCAGCACGGACGCACCCACACACACACACACACACACACACACACACACACACCCACACACACACACACACACACACACACAAAACAGCGCTGTCTGTCTGAGATTATTAACTAATAATAATTAATGTTGATGCATAATGAATAATGTTGGACTACTATTGCTTATTGCATGGATGAATTTTGGGGTAATGTATATGTAATAACCATACTCAATTTTAATCGGGAATCCAGAATTAAAAAATCTGCGGAATTTAGTGGACTGTTTTTCTGCTGGTTAGGAGATGTGTTGACATCCTGAGGTTTATTATTTATTTTTTTACACTGCTTAAAATCTGGGGGAAATTCTGCGGAATTCTCCGTCCGCAGATTCCTGGGGCCCTGTTAATAACTTGTATGAAAACAACGAAGCATTCAAATACTGAGTTGGATGTCGATTACGATGGCAACGGTCGAAGCTTCACGGCATTCAGACAGAGAGCAAGTTAAGGGATATCATTTGCTTTACAAGACAATAACAGGAGATATTATATATTAGGACATTGCTCTTCCAGAGCAACGAGCCGAACTGTCAAGAGTTTCTGAAAAAAAATAAAAATCACTTCCAACATGTACACCAGCACACCAACTAATGTTCTCCACCTTGGATGTTTATTTTAGTAGTAATTCAAGGGTAAAAAGAACAATTATTTTCATTACCGATAAATCCATAGTCTATAGAATGTCAAAATGATTTTTTTTTTTTTTTTTTTTAAAAAAAAAAAAATCATATTTGTAATACATAGTAATATTGTTCCACATATCACTTTTAAACCTTTATCCATCACCTCTGTTGTGTTTCATTACACACAGAACACATTTAAGATAAAAAAAAACTCAAACAAGCTTATACAAGATTGACAAAGAAGGTAAAGCCAGGCCTTAGGCCAACAAGCTCTTTTTCTCTCTTTCTATTTCTGTCTCTTTCTCTGCCCTCAATCAGCCTCTAATCATGTCCTCTTCTGTGTGAACAAGTGTGCTCCCCTCATTTACTGAGCAGGGAGTAAATATTTAGGAAGGAGAAGGAGGCGGAGGAGAGTAGAGGGTGAGCATTGGGAGGGGCGGATGAGGAAAAAGGAGGAGGAGGATTATGCTAATGTGTCCAAACAACTAGGGCCATATCCTGAGACAGAAAGAGGGGGGAAAAAAACAAGACATGAAGAAAAAGACAGGAAGACAGAAACTAAGCGAAGGAACAAACTGGACCACATAGTGCGAAATAAATGAGAAAGCCTTGGGTGAAAAGAAAAGTGAGTTGAGTTTGCAGGTTTCCTGTGGTCAGAGGGCAGAGAGAAGAAGGATGCAAAGGCAGAGGGAGGTATGGAGGGAGGAATACATGAAGGGATGGAGAGAGAAATTGACATAGAGAAGGAGGGAATGGGGTCCTAATCTTCTCAGCTTCTGCTTTTGGATCAGCTGAGCCCCCGCGGTCACAGCTTCTCTCTGATTGGCCAGGACTGCAGAGAGAGGTAGATTAAAGGAACGGAGGGGGTATTTGTGCTTTTTTAGTGGTTTTACGAGTGTGTGTGAGAGTTTGTATCAATGCCTTTGTGAGAACCAGTTTGAGTTTAAGATTGTTGGAGCGATGACGCTGTGCTCATTCCTCACTTGTTTTGTTCACGAGACTAGTTTCAAGTTTGATCTAGGGTGAAGGGTCAAGATTAGACTTCATTTAAGCCAGAGACATATCTTAAGCCTTTTCAAAAAGCCTAACTCACCCTTAAAATACTTTGCAACAGACACAGGCTAAAAGACTGACGTCTGGAGATTAGAGTCATCTTTATTTAGAGTTGCTTTGCTGAAAAACTCAAATTAAATGGGATCAGATTTGTCCACATTCATGTCAGAAATGTATGATTAACTAGTCTGCAAAAGTGGGACACATACTGATTTTCATGAATGTCAGACACATTTGATTTTTCTGTCATTGTGACATAAACAAGGTTTTAATTGATCTTAAATCTGTAGGTGTATACAGGTTAACACTGAATTAAACTGAAAGCTGTTAAAAGCTGCCCTGTGTATGATGAAATACACCAGAAAGTTATTATATTCTTAAACATGAAGTCCAACTGTTTAAGAAGCAAACAACAGCATTCATCACCTTTGAAGGACTTGAATTCAAGACTTTAACACTGATGCACGCTTCTTAATGAACTCAATGGGCTGTGATTTCCAAAGTCAAGTACAGCACACTACACTGTTGCTAGGCAACTGACAACAATAACAGACTTTGCCTAGTTCCCTTTTCAGAAATGCTGAATGACTCTGTTTCTTGCATTTCACCATCACGTTGCGGAACAACCAGATATAGGTAAATAGTGAGTTCCACAGGCTTCGGAATTTTTTAAAACATCAGCATAGGTGACAATTCATGAGATAATTACAACAAACAAACAATTACGAAATCCTGAATATCAAGTCAACGGGTCATAGAAATGGATTCTTCCCATAAATATGGTAGATATAACTCCACCAGGAGGCCCTTGAATGCCTCACAGATATCCTGAAATGCATCCAGTGGAGGGTCCACACATAACTGTGCATGTGCATAACTGGGAGTGTGTGCATTTGACTTTTTAGTACACACCCATTTCCCAAACCTCACAGGCTTGTGTGAGCCTACAGCAGAGGAAGCCAAACCTCATGCAGTGCTTTCAATCACGCAAAGCAGAGATTTACCTCTTCCATTTCATCTCACCCCCCCCCCCCCCCCCAAAACACACACACACCTATCTCCTTTGCTTTCAACTCAGCAGGACTCCAAAAGTGTGTCCATGCAGTGTGTGTGTGTGTGTGTGTGTGTGTGTGTGTGTGTGTGTGTGTGTGTGTGTGCTCGTGTCCTGCTCTCTTAAGGCAGTTACACACCAACCAGACAGCCGACCGTTGGCAGAAAAGGCAGTTGGACTTATAAATCTCCCTGAGTTGGTAAAAAAAAAGTGCCTCGGAACACACCAAAGCGACGAGACGTAATACGTCTCCATAGCAGCAGGCGGCGCTAATCTGTATTGTCGCCCAAAAATGAAAACCGGCAGCTGATTGGACGAACGCGTCACGTGGGTTTGTTTTCTCCGGAAATTCGAAGACAGACTGTCATGGCGGCTTGTTCAGAATACAATCTCATATTGTACTAAAATAGTTCACCGAAACGTGTTTCTCTAAACATTTTAAGCGAGAAATAGGCCATACAGTTGCTGAATCTGTCTTCATTTCAGATCGACAAAGGTCAGTTTAAAAGATTTTCGTCAGATTTTGAGAGGCTTAGTCACGCTCATTCCGCTTGCCATTTCCGGGTGAGTCTCGGACGGACGACGGCACGGAACACACCGAACAGACTCGAGTCACCGACCTCGCCAGACTGTCCAACGGCCGATTATCGGCTCGGTGTGCAGCTGCCTTTAAGTGAAATACAGGGAGAGAAATAACATGCAGGATTATCTGGAACAGCGAGGGGGGGGACGGACGCATGGTGAATCAACAGAAGATGTATAAGTCTTCCAAGGTTATCGAGTCTTATCTGCTGTGGTTACTGTTGTTATGAACATCTTATATCAGTGGGCTAATACATTTTCTTGCCTTGAACTGGGAGGAGAAATCAGGGAAACTGAGATACAGATAAGATATGAGAGAAGATCAAAACATAAGTCAGACTCAATTAGACTTTTGGCCATGTCCACTTTCAGAAGAGTTCAGAAGGCCACATTCAGAGGAAAACACTGTTCTGGCTGCATCGTGGATAAATCAATTGCACAAAAAAATAGAACTGTATGACTGAGGGCCAAAACTACAAAAAATAACACCCAGGTTAGAAAAGGGGAAAAAAATATTTCCTTTGAGACTGAATTTAAGACAAGTATAAAAACAAAAGGGTAATAAAACACAAGTTATAAGAGAATTATAAGAATATAAATCATTATAAGACAAAAGTCATAAAGAAGACGTCTGAATGGGATCATGGGAAGTCATAACATGATGAATTATTGTAGATTTTGGTTACAAAATACATCCTGTGCAACCACAGCGAGTTGGTGTGTCATTTTTTTTTACAAAGTTTCTGCAGTTTTACAAAGCCTCATCGCCCACACTTATTCATACTATCGCAATAAACTACAGGTCAACAAGTCAAATGAAGCCAAACACGCCCAAAAAGTAATCTTTAAAAAAAGTAACAATTATAAAACTATACTTGTTTGCATTATGCTTTTACTGCATGACAAACATGACGTTTTCTTTCCGTTACATAAAATGAGTAGCTTCGGTGAGGTAGAGAGTGGATTACGAACAACACAAAGCTTCTTCCTTTATCACTTTTTCAATCCTTCTCCCTTTTCAGTCCCTTTCCACTTCAGCTGGCCTCCTCTCACTGTGCAGCTTTCAACACAATGAACACTTGCTGCCATTTCCATAGGAACCAGATTCACAAAGGCAGCATGTAACCTTCCTTCTCCTGCTGATGAGGGTTTATGGACGTGGAGCTGAGTGCCAAGAACATAAACATATATTTCTCTAATGGAGCAGTGCTTCATGACAGAGTCTCTCACAGCTCATACATTTGGCCTGTAATCAAACATAGTGAAGTGTGTTATTCTGTCCATGTGCCACCCAGAGTGATGTACGCCCCCCTGAGCTCAGACAGCTGGATTAATGAAAAAAGCGGATGTTATTAATTTCTTCAGGGCTAATTAGTGTCCTGTCCTTGAGATGTGTGACCCTGTAACGCGCTCTTCCTGCTCTTCGACTAGTGAGGCATAGACACCTGTATCATGTTCAGTCAGGAAACTGAACGATGCCAAGCAATCTAATCTTTTAACATCTTTTGCACCAAGCACTAAATTCGGTGTTCTATTTCTGCACTGTGGCTCACAAAGATCACCCGTGCATCTTCTTCCTTCGATTTAAAGGCTGTGTTTAGACCGACTTCATTCCTGTGCGAAAAATGCAGCCTCCTCATTCAGTCTGTTTACCCAGCGGGGGGGGCTGCCAACGCAGAGGGAACAGGGTCTTCTGCCAAAATATTTAAACCTGGCTCAACTTTTGGTTGGGGAGAAGGACATCTGCCCCCAAAGCAATGCATTTTTTTTTTTAAATAAATTTGCTCTTGAACTGCATTACCGTTAGAGCTGGGTGATATGAAGAAAGTCAAATATCATGATACTTGTGACCAAATACATGCGATTAGGGCTGCACAGTATATCGGATTTTTTTTATCGTCATCGCAATATCAACTGCAGCAATAACCATATCGCAAAAGACTGCGACATATCGCGAAAGACACCCAGAGATTGTTTGTGTTAGTTGAAAGAAAATATTGGCAGAAAACTGCACTTTAAAATGTAACTGTCATTCCATTTTTTAGTGGTGCCTTTTACGTTCAATTCAGTGTTCAATTTGTTAAAAAAAATAAAGAAGGAAATGATTTCCTTTCCTTTGTTTTAAACTCAACAATGTGTTGTATTTTAGCAGAATACTGAAAGCAGCAGAACTGAGTACACTTTAATATCTGTTTATTTATCGCAAGTATTATTATCGTGTTTTTCAACAAACGTTATCGCATATTGCATATTTTCCTCATACTGTGCAGCCCTACATGCGATGTCGATATTCTGAAATATTGTAGGGTTGACTATTGGTGAGTTCACAAAACATGAGATTTGATAAAGAATCATCAGTACTGTGGATATAATGAATACGTAGATAAAGGCAAAAAATAAAACAGCTGGTAAACACAGTCTGGTCAATTCTGATAATAACATCACTTTACTCTAATGCACCCTTTAAAACCAGGAAAGACAACACTTGTGTCATATCACGATATCACGATATCCAAAATTGAAGACGGTATCTAGCTTCATATATTGATGCCGATGTGTTTTGCCCAGCCTTAATTACCATCTAAACCAGGGCTCTTCAACGTTTTTTTAAGCCAAGGACCCCTTAACTGAAAGAGAGATGGATCAGGGACCCACTACTAAATATATTGTATAAAATGAAGTTGCATAATAAACTGGGCCTACAATAATGCGAAGGGCGGCCTAAAGCCTTTATACATACCTTTTTTGCATAGAATACTAAGCTATTAAAATAGCCTAATCATTGTTGGCATGATTTCAAAACTTTCCTAAATTAACAATAATTTGGAACCCCCCCCCCCCCCCGCATTGACTCTGAGGACCCCCTGTTGAAAATCCTTGATCTAAACGATAACATAACATTGACAAAAATAATGTAATAATCACGATCAATGTTCAACTCTTAATGAAAATAAAACCATACAGATTTACATTTCTGGAGGTATTATTCCTACTGTCATTTAAAGATGATCAGTGAAAATGTATTGAATACAGGATTTGTACATAGGGAGATAAAATGTATGCAACACACTAGCTAGGTCCTTTAACTAAATGTTGGTCTTTAAATGGGTAGATTTATGATCCCCAAGGAAAGAGCCCCCCCCACCCGCCTTCTACCCAGTGTGGTCCACTACAAACAGACGGATGTAACATGTGGGGTAAGGAGGAGAGCGGCCGGCTGTAAAGACCATTTCCTCCTCACCGTCACACACCAACAACTCCTTTAGAGTTAGATAGAGTTCCTACTATAACATTCACAACAGCACATAATTTATCCTTTACTACACACACACACACACACACACACACACACACGCTGTACAAAGAGAATTTGTGGATGTTCTTCTCAGTCCCTCATCAACTCTTCTGCAACTCCCTCTTTAGTCTCTGTGCAGCTATGAAACTTTATATGGGGGAACGCAATCACACGACACAAGCACTGCACACAGAACAGCCACATGTGCACTACACAATTTCCACATGATTCCCACATCGTAATTAGATTAGAAGTTTACACGGATAGCTTCATAGCCACAGTCGGCCACTTTGCCTCCGCTCCTATTCTCCGGAGTTTCTCACACACACACCTCCAGGGTGAGTCAGGACAATTGTGCTTTCTCTGGTAATTGTTAAATTGGTTTAAATGATAAATAAGTTAAAGTTCAAACAGAGTCTGGATGCCACAAACTACACTGCTACAATTCTGCTGAAAAGAGATATCTGTGTGTGTTCATTCTCTCTCTCTCTCTCTCTAAATTCAATTCGTTGTTAAAAACCATAAAATGTCACTCTATGGTTTTACGATCCGACTTGCTTGATTCAATCAGTGTAATAGAAGGCGAGTCACGTGGGCCTCCACTCTCCTCAGTGACACACAAACACACCATGCAAACACACACACAAATGTATTTGATTTGATAGGGACACTGCTATTTAAAGCAGCCATATTGTGCTCATTTTCAGGTTCATAATTGTATTTTAAGGTTGTACCAGAATAGGTTTACATGGTTTAATTTTCAAAAAACATCATATTTTTGTTGTACTGCAGTGGTCTCTCTCACTGCTGCAGATCCTCTTTTTACCTGGTCTCTGTTTTAGCTACAGAGTGAGACCTCTTTTCTTCTTCTTCTGTACTATCTTTGATTGCACTTGCACATGCCCAGTAGCTCAGATGTAGATCATGTCAGCTAGCTAGCTCCATAGACAGTAAAAGAAAGGCTGTTTCTACAACTTCAGTCAGTTACAAGGCCGGATTAGCTGGGAGACTTCTAAATGAGGGCGCACATGTAAGTAGTTCTTTTGTAGATTATGGTGAACTTGTGTGTGTTGTAGCAGTGCTTTGCTATTGAGAACGAGGTAGCATGCTAGCGTTAGCATTAGCGTTAGCATGCTAACGCTACGAGCTAATGCTTGCGGTTAGCCTGCTCGTTTCGGCTTGTGACGTCACAAGCCGTGACCAGCTCACCCAGAGACTGAAGGCAGGACACATTCAGAAACCGTATCTCACTCTAAACAGCATGGATGGATTTTTTTCAAAGTTTGTATGTGTGTGGAAGCACCAGAGACACAAAAGAACACCCCAAATCCCAGAAAAAGTGATTTTTTCATAATATGGGCACTTTAACATAGTTCCAAATCAGAGCATGAAACTGATGTGGTGCACAGAGAGTTCATAGCTATTGCTAATTTGTATCTCTTGTCCCTACTAGTTGGGCTTTTACAGTGCAGCTACATAAATATATTTCAGTATCATAAAACCACAATATACTAAGCTGGGAACTATTAAAATCTGACGCCTTTCTCTACTGGATTTTCTCTAAAATTATCTCTTGAATTACCAAGGGATTCATATACTGTATTATTAGGTGATAAATCGATTAATTATTAAGTCTATAACTCAAACCAGTTCCCGACCATTTTGGCCTGTTCCCCGTTAAAACAAATCTACTTCTAGTTGCAATCCCACATCACAGGTTGCCAAAAAATGGTGTATACTGTAGGCTTGAGTTCTAAAAGTATTCATCATTTCATCATCAAATGTATGGCTTCTACACAGCATGGATCTCTGTGATATGAGCTCCGTGGTTACGAGATTGAATGGAGTGAGTCCTAGAGCCGTGCGGCTGCAGAGCGGTGGAGCGGAGGATCGATCAGACAGTACTAATGGATTAGGAAGGTCCAGCTAGATGCTCGGATATCTGTCAGCTGCTTCCATGTGTCTCCTTAAATAAGTAACGCACCACAGATCGATATGCGGCGATCAGGCTCACTGAACATTCAACTGGCTAGAGATCAATAACACTTAGCATCCCCTCTCCCAACCCCTAACTAGATTAATGTGACAGAAGAAGACTGATGGAGACAGAACATAAACAAACACACACACACACACACCTCTCAAAGAGGCTTAGGAAGTGTCAAACAAAAGGGCAGCATCTGCTTCTCTAAGAAAAAAAGACGAGCCTCACATTGACATTTCACATCGATATACAGAAGTGCAAAAGAGGAGCGGTGAAGATCTCCTCTACTTGACAAACTGACATGCTCTGCAGGAAAATACTCCTGTCTGGCTCTGCTGCCAAGACTTCCCTCCAGCCAAACACTGTCTGGTGCCAGAAGTCACTCAAGCATTTTCCTGCACGGGGCATACACCACGCAGAGCGCCTTGCGCTGCCTCTGCATCAGAAATACTACCCCGCCTGGACCAGTGACCCATTCCCTGTTTCACTGCGTGATGATGGGATCCATATGGGCCCAATTATATTTTTCCGTACTACTCTGCACTATTTATGCAGGAAAACTGAGCAAAAAAAATAAATAATCTAAATCTAAAATTTAGAAGTCTTGGTTTGAGTAGTGGGAGTTTAAGGTCTTGCTCAAAGGAACCATGGTAATATTCAGTGTAGAACTGCTGGTTTATTTTTAACAACCACATTTGTCAAGCTGGTATAACCAGCAACTAAAAAAATAAACATCCATTCATAAATACCCATATCAAAATGTTAAATACAGAAATAAACATCCAAGGGTGTTTTGGCACTGACCGAAATGTGTCTGTAGAACCAAAAGTATACGTTTTTGATTTTTTAAAGAAGATTTTAAGAAGATTTTATTTAGACAGAAATCTTGTACAGATGCTTGTGTTTTTACATAATTTACCATTTGAGAAGTTTGGCTACTTACACTTACACTGGTTTTGTGGAAAACTATGTTTACATGAATCAAGGAAAGTTATTAAAAAAAATGAGTCACTTTTACGAACCTTTACAAAAAGGGCTGACAGATCTTACATCAGGTTCCCTAATCAATTACGACAAATGTTTTGAAATCAGAGACAAAAGTTTGCATTACAATCATTTTGAAATGCAGAACTCTCTGTCCAACTTCATCGGTCACCAACTGGGCAATCATCGATTTCCACTTGATCACACAGACCAAGTAAACTAAGAGCAGACACACGGATCAAGGAATCACATCAAAACCAGTAATTAGGCTTGTACCATTTACTTCACGCAAGTTTCAAATTGGACCAATTAAGAGTCAATAAAAAAATAAAGGAGGATAACAACAAGAAAAGACAAGGATTGCAAACTCACTGCATCCGTCCTCGTCGCTGTGGTCCCCGCAGTCGTTATCTCCGTCACACTGCCACTGGGCGGGGATGCAGGTACACTCTCCGAATGCACTGACCGCACATGTGAAGTGGTTCCTCCCACAAGAACACTCAGCGCTGCCCTGGACTCCTGCACACACACAGAGGAAGAGAGGGTTAGAGCTGATCAGACATGTTCAAATGACTTTGTTTTGTATTGGAATTCATATGAACAAATAGTGATTCTGTAAGTTATACATAACTGGCTCATTTTCCAGTCATTTACTCGTCACTGACTATAAAAGGTGATTGTATTAAATCTGCAGGTGGGCACTAGTCTATTACCCTGGAAATCCAGAGTTCTCGCAAGAGCACAATTTGAATTTGCTCACCGAGTCACTCTGGCAATGAGTAATGATGCTCATTACCCATGCCCTTGGAGCCGAGCTGCACCAATCACATCGGTGTATCTGATATAGGCGGGCCAGAGGCGAGCTATAACAGAATCAGTCAGTAAACATTGGTCGTAGTGTTATCCAATTGCGTGCAGTGATATTTTCAAATGCATGCTTGGTGCCGCCCCTCGAGTTGGGCCATTTTCATTACTCATAGCCAGACCCTTAATCTTTCGGATTTGGGTCTGGATTTCCGGGCTACTACTCTATACTGACGACATTTCAAATTACGGAATAGCTCCGGTGCAGCAGGAAGTTCGGCGGGATGTCCCTAATTTTCGTCCGGATGACTCTCACCTTCTGCTTGTTGTAATTTTAAACACCAGTCGATTTATGAGGACTATGGTTAACTGCTCCTCAGATCTCTGCAGAGTAAATCCAGACAGCTAGCTAGACTTGTTTTATGACTAAAACATCCTTTGAACGTACACACGTTCCACCAAAACAAGTTCCTTCCTGAGGCTATTTTGAGGCACCGTTGCTGCGTCCAGCGCTTAGCGCCGCCCAAGACGATTGTGATTGGTTTAAAGAAATGCCAATAAACCAGAGCACGTCTTTCTCCTATCCAAAAATGTTGTGTAGACTAGCCAGATCTTCCTCTGCAGCGCTGTGGAGGAAGGTCTGGCAATGCAAAACTAGGTGGGCACACACCTGCCTCTGAGCCCCTACAACACAACATTGAGCAGAGGAGGAGGAGGAGGAGGCTGGCTGCAAAGGAGTCAGACAGGGAGGATGTTTACTGTAACACACACGACAGGACGGCGGTTCTGTATGTTCTCGGGCCAAACCCAGAAATCCAGCTGAATAATAAAACTGACTTTTTTTACTATGATATAATGGTCCTCCCTAACTACTCCCTACTTGCCCTTCTGTATGTGTGACAACAGTTTCAGAAAACCACAGCCATGTGTGCAAAAATCTGTTTAGTGTACTTGAATGTGATTCTCGATATGATTTATGCTGCAGCATCAAATCCACCTGAGACTCTATAAAAAGAGTAATTTCCTCATGCAGGATCAAAGTATGTCTTCATCTATTTAATCTTATGCAGATTAAAAATAAAACTTGGTTCCAGCTCTTTGAATCACTACCCATATTGGAAAGTTTGTCAGGGGATTCAAAGGTGATGTTTCTTATGTGAATGGTTGTTCCCCTGCTGGAGAAACAACAGGAGACTATCCTGCCTTTGTACATGGGACTAAGGTTTGGAACGTCATGAGTTTTTACATTTTTTGATGGGTCCAGGTCAGGTCTAAAGTCTGTCAGGTCTCAAATCTTGTCAAGGCAGGTCCCAAATCGAGTCTCAAGCCCACTGCAAGTCTTTCAGGTCTACCAATGCTGAATTTTTCTTTTCAAAGCGCTGTAATAGTGCTTTTAAATAGCTGAGTCCATGCCCTTCCAACGCACAGGCCTTACTTAAATATTCAAGCTTTGTGGGTATGCAATGCTGCCTGATGCCATTTAAAAAAAAAATTATAATTATTTTGATTTGATTGGGTCAAAACTAGAAATTGAAACGATGTTGCTTTGAAGTCTTGTCCTCAGGGAATGAAGTAAGTGACTTAAACCCCAATCCAAGTGTGAAGTATTTAACTCTCCAGCAGAACAGTGACAAATGAACCCCCTCTGCCAAATGCATAATGCCTCTAATGTAATACCAAGATGCTGCAATGGTAACAAAATGGCAGTTCAGTCTGAACTCAGCTATGTTCATGTGCTGCTTTCCTTGTTTTAGCATTGGCATTTCGCTGCATTTTTTCTGGGCTGCCGTCTGCCATGCAGCTTGTCTATCACCGCTCCAACAAGCTGTGTACTATAAACTACAGACTAATGCACTCCATACAGCCACACACTATGTCACCATGTTGAAATGAGACTTCATAAACCTTCTGAGGGCAATAAACATGCCCAATCTTAATATGAATGGCTTTCATTAAATTAATCTCTTCTGTCAGAATATAAACATGTGTGTGTTGTATGTTTCACAGAGAGAGATAGTATAATGACCGTGAGTACGCAGCTGTAGCCTCAGGTTAGTTTTGACTTTTCAGCGTAAAGAGGTGTTATAAATAGGACGAGTGTCTTTTAAAAGCTGCGCCAATTGAGTTTTTTGTGTGGATTTTCCCATTGAAGGTTCTTTCTCGTCCTCAAAAAACAACTGATCTGACAGTGCTGGTGGACTGTACTGACACCTATCGCTATAGTGATTAATGAAGTGAATAATGATGAGTTCAAAAATGAGAGTTTAGTCTATTTACCTGCCTGACAGAAAACAAAGGTGTCACTTAAAACAGGGATGTATGATACAAGCAAAACACAACATTTCAAATTATTTTTCAGTTTAAGTCGTCGATGCGTTTGTAATTTTTTTTCATTCTTAACTTATTTGTATGAAATCATTTTATACATTGTTTTCCAATTACGCCTGCATACTGCCGTCTTGATATTTAAATTTAAACTTCTTATTTACATTTGATTGTATTTTTTACAAATTCTTTATAATTACTGTCCTGATGTATAATCACTTACGGATAAGACATGTCTATTTGTGGCCCCTTGTCAGAAGTTACATTTGGCCATGTTTTGTGTCTGCAGTTAGCCAAAGATAGAGTCGGTGGGCGGGATTAACATAATGACGGCAGAGTTGCGACGGTTCCGCGTGAATTCCATGCTACTTGAAAACAAAGAAGATGGCTGCTGCTGCTGGCGAACAGCGGTCTTTCGAATCGGCTTTGGCCGCGACTCTAGAAGACTTGGAGTTCAGATTTTCTTTGAGAAAAGAACGGCACTGAAGTCATTCTTAAAAAAGGAAGACGTGTTCGGAGTTTTGCCGACCGGATACGGCTAAAGTTTAATCTATCAACTAGTGTTGCTCTGGTTGGTTGTAGCGCTATCCTATTGCATGCAGAGGGAATTTGAAAGACAACCGTTTATCCCGCCCCTCGGATTGAGCCCTGCCAATGGTGAGTTCCCAGACCCAACATCTCTATGTGGGTCTGGCTTGTCAGGCTAAGCAAATACTTGTTTTTACTTCTTTCAGAGCCCCTAAGAAGTAATTTCAGTAAAGCATAAGTTAAAAGAAAATATTTTAGCTATGTCTAGGTGGGAAAAAAAATAAATAATGTTTTTCTGCGTCCCTGTCTGGTTACAGCCATCCACAAAATGTCAGAGGGCTTTACTTTACTGCCCCACTTTACTTCTGTAAACAGCAGGAGCTTTAGTCAAAGAGGACATTAACATTCTATGAAACTTCATCAATCTCTCACTACTGCCAATCGACTAATTTTGATTAATAGGAAATATAATTTTATTACAATAACATTAAATACATAATATTTTCTTTAACCAAACACATTGCTCATGGGCCCTTTAACATGCCCCTTTTCGCTGACAGTGTGCATATGACAAACACGGTATCCAAAAATACATAGGGAAACACACACACGCACACACACACAGTCTATACATTCTGTACACTCTGCTCTGATTTCCCACCACAGTAGAGAAAAACAGAGTCACCACATTTTCAGACGCATCACAGCAAATCACGTCTAGGAGAGGAAATAAAGGTTTCCCATTTTGCTCTCACTTTGAAGCCCATTAATGGCCATCTGTGTGTGTGTGTGTGTGTGTGTGCCTATTTTGCTAAAACTGGCCTGCCGCAACAAACCCAGAGTTTCTTGGAACGTGCATGTGTGTGTGTGTGTGTGTGTGTGTGTGTGTGTGTGTGTGTGTGTGTGTGTGTGTGTGTATGGTTCCTGGCCTCCTCACAAAGGCATCAGTCAACCCAGGAGGGTCTGGCAGAGAAAGCTCAGTAACCTTCAGATCCCTCCCACAGCACTAAATTAATGGCCTCTTTCTTTTCATTTCCCTCTCTTTCTCCTCAGTCTTGTCTTTCCACCATCCCCTCTTCACACTTCCCCTTCAGATGCCTCCCTTCTCTTCCCCACTTTGTTCCTCTTCCCTCCCCTTGTTTCAAGAACTCTCCGCTAACAGTAGGGGAACCGGGGATGGCGTCATCCAAGTCTTCCTGTCTGTAAAGTTGTCTGTCTAATTTTCTTGAGCAGTCTGTAGTCCCTGCAGTCCTCAGACGCCCGGGGTTAGTGGTGTTCACACTGGCCGTGTAAATTTGCTTTGTGTCGTGTCACTTGCGCAAGTTTGATCGCTTGAGTTTAAATATTTCAACTCACGCAGATATGAGATAGATGTAAATTTACGTGTCGCGTCTTTGCATTGATTTTGTATGCAATCGTGCCACACAATTCACGCAAAACGTGGCTGGTGTAAACACACTAATTACTGAAAATCCCAAACTAAGACCAATTCCTGATACGCCATAGTACAACATTATTATGATTATACTGCAGTGTTGTGAGCTGTGCTGGATTTGTAACTTTAAGCATACGTGTGTTTTATTCAGATGTGTTTGTGCGTTTTTTTGTTTTTTTTATTTTGCAATGAGCTAAATTAGAGTCTGGAGCAGAAGTTGTGTCAACATGAAGCCACATCACAGGCCATGCACATGTCAAACAGGCCACTGGCTCCGACCAGAGCCAAAGAAACCATCATACTGTATGCACTGTACTGCACATGTATGTGTACGTACCAGGACTGAAAATACGAATGGGCAATATGACAATATACATGGCAAGATGACGGCAAGAGATATGTCAACAAGTAGAGATTTTGGTTTGTGTCCATGCCTTTAATATTTCTGGTTGTACTAGACCGTTGTGGAAAGTGTTGCAAATCAAATAAGGACTGTTTGTTTGTCTATTAAATGCTTTCTCAAATTACATTCCAAAATGTATAATTTTACAAAATATTTGGCTAATGCCATATGAAGTGACAGAAGGTTTTATCCATTTTGCCATAGAACTTGCTAACCATTTTAGTATGTTTTCAGAGAGTTATTAGGTTATAATAAGTGCCAATAAACAATGCAAACATTAGTTTACAGTCCTGTTACCCTGCCAGCAAAAATAATCACAACGTCAGCAAGTATCGAGGAGGAAACAAGATCCTGATGTTAACTGATGAGAGTGATAATAACGAGTGAAAGATCAACACACAGATTTAACAAGTATGAGAATGTGAGTCACAACCACAAAATCCACTTTGATCTCCTTCTTTCTCCCTTTCTTACACACACACGGGCTGCACAATATATCGGTTTTTTTTTTAATCACCATCGCGATGTCAGCTGGCCCAATAAACACATCGCGATTGGCTGCGACATATCGCCAAAGACACTCAAGAGATGTTTTGTGTTAGTTGAAAGAAAATATTTGTAGAAAACTGCACTTTAAAATATAACTGTCATTCTTTTTTTAGTGGTGCCTTTTATATTCAATTCAACGTTCAAATTTCTTCAATAGAAGAATGTTGGAAATTATTTCCTTTCATCTTTTTGTAAATTCAACAAGCAGTTTGTTGTAGAAGAAGAATACTAGAAGCAGAGGAAATGCAGAACTGAACACACACACACACACACACACACACACACAGCACTGTACTTTCAAGAGTACCAGCATGACAAGCCTCTGATGCATTACACAGATAGCAGATCACATGCTTGGCTGTTTTGTAGGGACAGTAGATCACTTTGAGCTGTAAGTCCAAATTTAGCGACAATACATCAGACTATTAAAGGATGTTTAGCCTAAGTGGAGCAGGTACAGTCGAATCATCTCAGCAGTTAATTGATCTTAAGCAGAAAGATCTTAGAGCTTTAACTGCCTGAAAAGCTGAGTTGAAGAAAAAAAAACGGAACACAAGCAGTACAGGGGCAAAGTGCTGCCCGAGAACAATTATAGACTACAACTTTTTCTGATGTTATCGTGCTTCTTCGGCTGACTTTCACAATAAAAGCCTTCCAGCAAAGGAGAAGGTATTGTTAAAAGTGCCACAGGGATAGTCAGTGGCAGAAGCTGAGCACAGGTTGGCGTTAATCAAGAATGTTGGTCTAAATCTACAAGTGGACATTTTGAAGCCACATTTTTATCAGTGGATCAGTTTCAAACAGTCGTGAACTGGTCAGGCGAAGAGTTGCAGGCGCTTCATGAAATTTGGGCGAATATTTAATATACACAATTAAGGTAAACAATGCATTTTCTGCCAGTACTGTTGCTAGGATTGTAAGAATAAATAAGAAGGATGAGTCAGCGACATCATAGAAATATTCATAAGAAGGTAACACTATAGATAACCTGACAAGCAGCCCTCTTTTATTCTGAGAGTCAAACGTGTTGTATGGAAATAAAAAAGAGGAATAAGAAAAACCATGTCTTGTCAGCAGGTGCCAGAACCCCAACTTGAGATAAAACATATTGATGGACAGCAAATAATCTCACTCGCTACTGAACAGTAGTTTTTGTTTTTTACAATCATCAGTACAAGTAAGCACATCAACCCCACAAACAAGCCACATGATCACCAGAGTTCATACCCAGTGTAGAGCTGGGCGATATGGAAAAAAATCAATTATCACGATATTTTTGACAAAATACCTCAATGTCGATATTGTGGCGATGTTGTAGTGTGTAGTGTGACTATTGATGCTTTCACAAAATATTAAAACACAGTGAGTTTTGATAAATAATCACCAACAATGTGGATACAATTATTAGGCCTAAGTGGGTAAAGGCAAATAACAGAAAAGCTAGAACAGTCTAGTAAGTTCAGAAAATGACATCACTTTACTGTAATGCGGCCTCTAAAACCAGGAACAGACCAGTTGTGTCATCTCACGATATTACGATATCCAAAATTTAAGACGATATCCAGTCTCATATATCGATGATATAATATTGATATACTGCCCAGCTCTAACCCAGTGAGAAAGGAGGAAAGCTCCTGTTTCAATCCAAAAACCGGTGACGTAGGATGACGTTGGTCTCTTCAGACCAACGGTGAGACGGACAGACAACTCAATTCTCACTTCACTTGCTGCTGCCAGAGGCCAGAGTGTGAGCTGTGAGCCAGAAAGAACCTCCAGCAGAGAAAAAGAAAACAGAGACCACCAAAGATCGTCCACTGCTGGTTACTACATCCTGAAACGGTCTTAACAGGCCGGGTGAGGAACAAGACAGGTGGTCCCCCCCCCCCCAAAAGGTAAACAGAGATGATCCCACAAACCCACGCTGACACCACGTCTAAACCTGCCCCACCTACAGCAGCTGCCAGCCGCCAAAAGCCTGCGTCCACCGACCAAACTGAGCCCGGAAGCGGCCACGTCGCCGAGTGTCAGATCTAACCAGGTGGCATTCAACCTCCATTTCACCATTTCACAATTTGCTGTTGTTAAATAGTTAAAATGTGTGTGAAGAGTTGAGGAGAGAGCAGTGGGGCCAAAACACACAATGGTAACTCAGCCCTGAGAGCTGGTGGCCACACGCTTTGAACGATGTCAAAAGGCTGCTGGTTAATTAGGCGTGGACCTCCCTGGAGACTACCTGGAGGGTCGGAGCTACGTCTTTCTTTCAGTGTGCGAGTGTACCGCTATAAAAAGTGATAAGCGGGAAATTGGGGGTGGGGGTGATGAGCCATCTGAGAATGTGAAGGGGTAAGACAGGAGCACCGAGGGAATGAGCCAAGCCTTTTGTCCGTCCTCTGTCTTCCTGCCACCCGTCCGCTGCTGGTGTCAAGCTGTAAAGGCGTCGCTTCAGAGAGACAGCTGCGTCTCACCATGTCGGCAACTGTTCAGCCCGAACCGTCCCAAACCAGCTGCATTCAGCCGCGCCGCATGGCGTCGTGCAGCGCTGCACATTGAGAATGGACGCAACTGGCGTCCCATCTCGCTATCAGGCAACAGTGTTCGTCCGTCGTCACATCTCGCCATGTGAGACTGCTGGCAGAACGGGACGCCTGACTGATCACGTATACACCTGTAATAACTGTCGTTCACCATTCACATTGAACAGAGAGCACTGCAACTGTGTGTAGGCTTTCTTGATATTAAGACATGGCTGAGTGGTGAAAATACTGTTCCACATATAAGACAAACACCTTTGCAACACCTGTTTTGGGGACATTTTAAAGAAAAACTGTCTATGTATCTGTATATGACACAATATTTAAGATAATGTGGGTAAACAGAGTATAGTTAGCCTGGTTGACACCAGACCCTTCTCAGTTGTAACAGAGTGGGTCCGGGCAAGCTTCATTCACAGCTCATTTCCAAAGGGGCGTCACCAACGGACGCCGCTCAAATGCCTCTGGGCGCATTGGATAGTCCTTCAACCAATCAGACCAACGATCCGGGTGACGAAGCAGCGACAGCGGCATCAACGGGTTGCTGCGCTTCGGTGGCCGTCGTGTTGAATGTAAACAGAAAGCTGCTTGCCGTCGCTGCGCTATCGTCATCGTGTCAAGCCCGCCTCAACGGTTGTGATTGGTGCCTCGATTTGGAAAAATTGGAAATTGAATTGGCTTGAATGGGCTCTTGGCCAGACTGACTTGCAAGTTCGTCAGGGTTTTCCCAGGCTAGAGTATAGTAATATTTAAGAGAAATCCTCACTGTTTTATACATGCAAAGCAAGCAATCTTTTGCTAATCAGGAATAAACAAAGCTGTCTAAGTTTAATGTAACCTCGCTTCACCCTGCAGATTGTGTCAGTTCCCTCTTTAATCTAGTCTATCACATTCAGATTGGGTTGACATCGCAATGGGGGGGGCGCTTCATATCAGCTGCATATCATTCATTTAATGAGTTAAACAATAATTGTGAAGCAGACTTTTTTGTCTAGCAGACTTTGATGAGACAGACTTGGTGTCTTACTAGGTGTGGAAAGCACACATCCTGACGCGTTAGCAAACAATCAAGCAGAAAGAAAGTAACAATCTAATTCATTTGGAATTCTGTTTCTGTCCATATCCAGAAAATCCACAACCAGCTCTGAAAAAAAAAAAAAAAAAAAAAAAGTTTTGGCTTTCAAGCTACTTGATGTTCCAGTTTCTTCACTGACGACTAGTTTCTAGCTGTCTGCCTGGTCCTGGGCAGGTATTGTACAGTGGGTTGCTTAGCGACCGTTTTTTGCAGAAAACAGCTGCCTGCTGCTGGAAACAAGGTTGATGAAAGCAGTGAGATACAGCAAAAGTTCCATATATTAAAACAATGACCTTAAAGAAGCTAAAATGCTCCGTAAAGATTTGGTGATAATTCACCTTTTCACTATACACATTCACTGTTACATAAAATATTGATTGGCGGAGCTTTAATGATTGTAAGAACCATTTCCCAGGCTCCTGCTCCTTTTTATCTCCACATGTCTCTCCATTACAACATATGGAAGCTCTAAAGCTCTGCCAACACTCAAAGAGCACATTCACTGAATTCCCCATGGTTATGATGGCTCTGGGTTATGCTGACTTGGCTTCACAGTGCCAAACAGCTCATCCTCCCTGCCCGTTCCCCCTCTCCGTCGGCTCATCTCCACCTACTAATTTGCCCACCGTAGGTCGGGCCGCCCTGATGTGGCGAGCCGGTAACCACAGCAGCACATGTTGAGCTAAGCTGGGGAAAAAAAGTGTTGAGAAACAACATGCATGAGCAAGATGCACACGTGTACCACTTATCAACCGGAGGGAACTTCTTAAAATCTCTTAAAATATCCAGTTTGCACGCTCAAGTATGTAAACAGAGTATGACAAACAAGTTCAGATCGATGCCAAATCTTCAAAGCATTGCTAAAAAAATCTTCCTGGACAGACCCTTCATCACGAGCTCATCCCTCTGGTTTGCTCACTCACACACAAAAACACACACAGGAGAGCGAAATGTGCAGCAGTTGTTCGACAGCAGGGTTCTTTTCACGCCTGCTCATCTCAGACTTTCATTAAAACTTATCACAGCGGAGCGCTCAATCACTTTCTTGTGATGTAACTCAGCAGGAGTGTGTGTGTGTGTGTGTGTGTGTGTGTGTGTGTTTTGCTGGCTTGCCTTTAAGGCAGAATGATTTCAACGCTCCCCGAACCTGACCGGAGGCTTTATTACAGACTAATTTCTGCATGTTCATCATGTGCAGTACTTCAATCAAGCAAACAATGCATGGCAAGTACACACACACATACACACACAGTCAGCCAAGTCATTGCCTATTAACTAAGTGCGAACCAGAAGCATGTGGGAGGATACTGTCCTTTATTCCCCATGAAATGAGCGAAAACAACATAATTACACACTTAGTGATATATCATCGTCCTGCTTCTGAGGGTTAAAAATAAAAGGTCTCTGAGAACAAACAAAGGGGAGAAATGAAAGGACAGTGCTGCTATGGAGTTGTACTGTATAAAACCACACACACACACACACACACACACACACAACAATGCCATCATCCGCGGCCGGCCAGCAGTCTCTCTGAAGTCAGTTCAAAGATAACACTGACTTGGCCAGGGATGAGTGGCTGGCTGCTGGATGGCCATGTGGGCTGGCACTCGGGGGTGGGCGGATGTTGTGGGCTACATGCGAATCAGAAAAAAAAGGTAGAAAGAGGCCCGAAAATTGTTATGTTTAAGTGTATTTTTACTGTTATTTTGCTTAAAAAAAGTGGAAAACCTGCATGCACTCAGTGGAGCGAAAACCTCCACTAACAATAGTCATGTTTCCAACATATTTTTTATGCGCACTTTGAAGTGTCGCATTAAAAAAAAATGTTGATGGAAATGGCCAAATTTGAAAAAGCTTCCTCAAATTCGCAAAAACGTTTTTACGCTCGCTTGAGGTGGTTTTTGCCTTTTTCGAAAAAGAGTTAATGTGCAAAATGGGAGATGGAAACAGCTTTGCCGAATAAGTTGTGACGTAGCGAACATGTAACTCTAACTCTAACTATAGTCCCGGTATCCATCGGATGGGGGAAGGATCGGGATATGGGTCCCATCCAGTGCGCCGTAAACTTGTGGCACAAGGTGCGTAGTGGAGTTTTATCTTACTTTTGTTTATCATTTTGCTTGCATGTTAGATTTTATGACAAACAATATGTGAATGCAACACTGTCCCTACCAGCACACAAAACACATTATGTATGCATTGTAGGATTTAATCTGTTTGCATTTACTGCATTTATTGTATGTGCTAAGTGAGATTTATTTGTACAAAACCATGTGCAATATTATACATAAATGCTGTCATTTGATGAATTGTACCAGAGTTATTAGTTGAAAGCAAAATTTCAATTGAAAAAAAAATGAATAATACAGCTAAAAAACAACAACTAATTCGGAAAATTCTTAATCTATATTACAGCCAAAGTCAAATCACTTGATCTTTGGACCAAAGCAGATGCCTCCAGCAGAATTAAACCAAACCTGTTTGTAGCTTTGCGAGATATCTCACCGACAAGTAAACTGGTTCACGCTGGGAAAAGTAAAAATGTATCTCCTGCTTGGCATACTTTTGACTTACTTTTGAAGATTTAAATCTTTTATAGCCAAAGACGTCAGTGTGTGTGATGCAGTGTAGTCTCCCATGGTCACAGGGCCATGAAGGGGTTAAGGAGGGAGAGGGGCGAGCGTGTCGTACTATGTTTCATTTTCCACTACTGTCAGCCCTTTGTGATGACTCTGGCCTCCACACACTGTACTTATGTGGCTTTGGGACTCAATATATATGTGTGTGTGTGTGTGTGTGTGTGTGTGTGTGTGTGTGTGTGTGTGTGTGTGTGTGTGTGTGTGTGTGTGTGTGTGTACTGTGTATATGTGAATGAGGGAAGGACTGTAGTACGATCAAAGAGAAAACACAAAAGATCCATCACGACTACTTCCACTTACTCTGACACGCATTTTAAGGATTTAATGACCTAATGGGAAACTGGACGACTACTTTTTCACAAAGATGACACACATGTTAAAAGGGATATGCTGATGATGAAGGATGGAAGTTGCATATGGGCAGATGAAGAGCTGCAGGTCATAAGCCTGTGCGGGAGGACTCCTGTGGCGTTTTTTTTATGAAGTGCGGGTGAGAAAGCAAGTGTTCTGCATGGAGTCGGAGAAGAGAGGCGAGGAGGGCAAAGAGAGACGGAGAGCATGGAAGTTTGGTCTATTTGTTCAGCGGCTGCAGAAGCTGCAGCGTGAATGTCACACTACTGAGATGAAAGCGATGCTGTGGTGAGAGAAATACAGCTTTGACTAGGGCTTGGTGTCGAACCTCAATACCTTTTTTAGTACAAAACGAAATGTTTGCATAGCACGGAAAATAATCAAGTAGCGAAAGTTGACATTAAATGCCTGGTCATTTCATAGCATTACTTATTCGTCGATCAATACGTACTTCCAAATTTAAATCATGATTTTGCCACTTATTTCACGGAGGCAAGGTTCTACGGTACGGCTTGTTGTGTTTCGACAACATTTTCAAGACATTCAAGAACTATGGCTTCTTTTGTTGAATGAAAAAAACGTATGAATAAAAAGTTCAGCGTAGTTTCTTCTACAGTTCAAAAGATTTACAGTATTCAATATTCAGTATTTCAGTGCAAAGATGTACCAGATTTAGTGTGTGTGTGTGTGTGTGTGTGTGTGTGTGTGTGTGTGTGTGTGTGTGTGTGTGTGTATCGGGCCTGGCAGTGAAAACACAAAGGATCTCTGAGCTCTGCCTCTGGCTGTGAACACTAGACTCGCTGGATAATGTGCTGAGTGAGCACTTGGTGTCCAAGCTCACTCTAATCCACAGATTGTCTCTTTGGCCAGCTGACCCCCTGTCTCTCTCACAAACACAGACACACACCCCACTTTAACCCCCAAAATCCCCCAACAGGGGCCTCTATCAGGGATACACGGGTCAGAGCTTCAACTGATCCCAGAGCTCCCTCCAGGGAGAAGTTGGTTTTCCAGTCGGGGTATAATTTACAATTGGTCTATGCTGCACAAATTCTTAAAATCCCAAGATCCATCCTTCAATCTGTACCTTTTTTTAATGTGTGGTTTTACACTAATAGTTCTATGTAGAAATATTCCCAAGAGGAAGGACGTGGCGCTAAACTTTCAGGCGACAAAACATTTAATCGACTGACGGAAAACTAACGGTTAGTGTTTTTGATGATCGATTAATGGTTGAAGTCAGTGGTTCCCAATCCAGATCCCGGGTACCCACAGTCCTGCTTATTTTCCAACTCCCCTGTTCTACCCACACCTGATAAGATAAATTAGAGGTTTTCAGTCAAGAGTTAGTGCCTTCCAGCTTGGGTATTTTTCATTATTTTCTGACATTTTACAAATGAAAAATGGTAAATTGACTTGTATAAAGCTGCTACAGAAAATGTGCTAAATGAAAAACTAAGCATTGCCGGTCATAAACCAGACATCTACAAAAATTAAAAACCCATGTATCAAACAGTTGTCCCTTTAACTGACACATAACCCTAAATTAATCTTCAAGAATGAAAGGGTGGCAGGGTGGATTACATTTAAAAGTGGGTAGAGCAGGCGCACATATACTGAGAGGTTTATGCCTTGACGTAAAAGTCCAGGGT
Organism: Sander lucioperca; assembly: GCF_008315115.2. NCBI lineage: Eukaryota > Metazoa > Chordata > Actinopteri > Perciformes > Percidae > Sander > Sander lucioperca. The sequence goes on from NC_050175.1 coordinate 8,802,609, forward strand.
TCGAATCCGACCTATGACAATTTCCTGCACGTCTTCCTCCCCTTTCTCACCTAGCTGTCCTGTCAAAAATTAAAGGCGGAAAAGCCCCCAAAAAAAAAATCTTAAAAAAACAATCTGGAAATTAGTGACAACATGAGTGTGGAGTTTGTAGTTTATACATTACTTTTCACAACTGAGCTTCAAAAAGTGAAGGAAAAAAAAACCAGAATCCTACAGCTACGCAATGGGATGCAAACCTCAAAAATGTCCAATAAACCCAAACTAAGTGAGCCGTCTCCACTGCAAACATCTATTGTTCTGTGAAGGCAAATCAAAACCATGTTTTTGGTTTGTAAAAGCAGTGGACCTCACTCAGCTCAAATTAAAGTAGCTGAACCAATAGGAATGTTAAAATCGCTGTGCTCGAACCAGTGCGCAGATAGAATTAAACCGCAGAATGGCTGAAGTGCAAGAAAAGTGAATTGGCCGTCTACTGGAGTGTGAAATCTTTGTGTGTGGGACAATTTTACTATTTCAATTTGACTGCATGTGAAATTTCAGATTTTTTGCTCTGTGTGTGTGTGTAACTAGTGTCTGGATCAGGTCCAGTCCAGAGGAGTCAGTCTGTAAGTGCTACACGAGCCACATGTCTGGGCCAAAACTTCAGCCTGGACCCTCCCTGTAACATAACAGAGATCAATACCTTATCGATCACCTGCTCGGGGGCTGCATGCTGACAGACTGAAATCCATCTGAAGTACAAATCAAAGTCAGACCGTGGCAGCCTACAGGAGCAAGTACACCAAACCAGGATGGATGGCTGAATAACTTTTACAAAAACAGCCATTAAACCTTCCTGTCTAACAGCATGAACACATTCTTGAATTTCTCCTTTTGAGGAGCTGGTTTTACAACACTTGCAGTCAGTTTGGGCTGCATTATTCAAGATCAAGAATGATAAACAGCCGGTTCCGGAAGCAAAAATACAATGCAATTTCTCCATTGACAATTGGAGTATAAGCCATAAAATCATAACCGTCGATGGTAGACTTAAAACCAGCTACGACATGACTAAGCGATCGTATATGCTCATATAGACGCCAAACGTTCATGGGGCACTAACCTTGTTTTCGCGATGTCTTGTCTCCCACAGTGATGCCTCTGATTGGTGGAACTCATGTCATGTGACTGTTTGGTTAAACCCTAAACCCCGCGAAAGTCTGTGAGTCTTTGCTGCTGTACTGTGTAGGCTACTGTAACGTTACGGTCTACTGTCACACAACGTTCCTGGATAGGAGAAAAACATGCTTTGGTTTATTGGCATTTCTTTAAACCAATCACAATCATCTTGGGCGGTGCTAAGCACCGGAGCAACGGTTCCTCTGCAAAATAGCCTCGGGAAGGAACTTGTTTTGGTGGAACATGTGTACATTTAAAGGTTGTTTTAATCGTGCAACAGAAAACTCAGATTGGACAGATAGTCTAGCTAGCTGTCTGGATTTACCCTGCAGAGATCTGAGGAGCAGTTAACCATAGTCTTCATAAATCCACCGGAGTTTAAAATGCCAACACAAAGGAAGCGGAAGGTGAGGGACATCTGGCCGAAATGAGGGACATCTGGCGGAATTTCCGGCGCCACCTGAACAATCCAGGAAATGAAACGCCCTCGTAATAGATGAAGCAACAACTACAAAACTAAACTAAATGATTGAAGTTGTCACCAAAAATGTAAATACAAATATGTATCTATTTTTAAATTCTTTCTCGCCAAAAACATAAACATTCACCTGAGCTTTGTAAGGCACCAAAACCAAAACAGTCAAATCTTGAACAAGAACAGTGTTCCTGAACAGGCCACACCGCAGCACCAGATGCTAGATCAGTATTAGCAGCTTCATTTGGTCCATGTCTGTGAATGTGAACTCCAGACAAAAGGATAAGTATAATAAGAGGAGATTATTCCATGCGGGCGAGCTGTAACTCACTTTATGGGCTTTGACTGGATGAGAAGAGCAGGCGCTGAGGTCCAGCTCAGTAATATCCAGTTATAAACGGACACAGCATGAAGGGCTCTGCTCCACATCTCTAACCTCCTCCATGCTGGCACCAGACACTCTATGATGTTAACATTTGGGATTTGGGGCAAAAACTGGGCTTGTAAATTGTAAATCTCCGAGTAAGCGTTTGCCAGTTTCAGTACATTGACCTCTCTGTTTTCTACATCAGTCCGACAGTCAGCCATTAAAATGAGCTGCTAACTACGGAGAGGGCTCAAACAAGCGCATGCACGCGCACAAGTAAAAACACACTCACGCCTGTACAAATGCAGTACACACACTGTATCAGCCAAACTGGTATCAGAATAAAGCCATACCAATACTGGATTTTGAAGGCAAATACTGATATATATTTATTTGGGTTTGTTTGACACAAACACACATCAACTGATCCCTCAAGAAACTGCGACAGAGAAAATTCACAGACATCAATCCTTAATTCTTATAGACACCAACAATTCCAAATGATGACTTTTTTGACTTTGAGAGTAAACTTTTATCAGCAAGCCTCACTTAAAACATACTTTTTATGAATGAAAAGACAAAAACAACACATCAAGTAAAATGTATGCATACAAATACAATCTTTAAAACATCTGTTTGCAGTTTGGTTTTGCTAATCCAACACTAAATATTTCTGTGGTCAATATCGACCAATAATACAATCTCAGGGGTGACGGTGATCGGTCAGGATTTAACTGGGAACTAGGCCATACTGCAAGTTCATATTTTCATTCAGTTTTGTCACAAAACAGTCCCTCCCAATCGTCTTGCAATCTTGTACTGTAGTGTATCATGATGAATGGTAAGGCTTTCTTTTTCCTAAGTTCTTGAGTAAAACTCAACATAGTAGATGTTAAGGCTTCTTATTCTTATTAAGTAAAGCAAGATTACCTGTTTTTGTACGGTGTTAAAACAGCTACAGTGCATTTCTATATTAGTGCTGAATGACATCCCTGTCAATCTCCTGACACACACAGGAGGAATCAAAGTCTTCACCAGGAAAGAATCCCTTCAAAACAAGTTCATAAATGTCACTGAGTACGTTTACACACCAATATTCCACTATTATTACGATATGACAATATTCCGAATTTGATACAGGTCATGTAAACAACATATTCCGGTTGGATATTCAGAATTAGGCCTTTTTCTGAATATAGCATTTTCTGATTAATACGTGGGATATTCAGGTATTATTCAGGTTTTAGAGGCATTCTTTGGACATGTATACAGCGCATTCGGAATATGCGTCTCAATCGGGGGTTTTACGGCTTTACAGTTTACGGCTTATGGTCAGCTATGTGCGTTGCTATGGTTGCTGTACACAAACCAACCAGCCAACAGTTTGCAACGCTACAGGCCCGATAAGAAGGAGAAACACAGCTACTTTTAAACATTATCAAAGACTTTGATATCAACAGGTTTTTGGATATGTGCAAACATCGCTACGCCGACCTTTTCAAGAAGCTGGTTGAAGGAATGAAAGAGGGACGCTGTGTTCACACAGTCCAACAAGTCAGCCAATGCTGGAAAATTTAGAAAAAAATCGTGTTTTGCAAGGCAACAAGTAAAGGGGAATATTAGTGGATTATTCACTTTCATTAGCCATACAGCTTAGTCGGAATATTGTCTTTTTCGGAATAAGGGCAAAAGCTGGAATATTATGTGCATGTAAATGTAGTCACTGTCACACTCCTATTTGGGGCATCTTTATTATCTGGAACACCAACAACTTTAAAGCTGAGTTTGACGCTGTGAAGTTCATTCTAGAAATACTGTATCTATTTACATATGAAACAATTTGTGAAGTAAATAGGAAAATGTAAACTAGATGTAAATAATTGATGCTTTTAAAGGGGTACCGTAGGTCATACATTTGTTAATATTAGGCAAGAAAGTTTGTGAATTAAATTTCTTTGAAAGTAATTAAATGTGGGATTCATTTTGTTTCCCTTTCCCCAAGAACAATACATGCACATCCTGAAGTTATGAAACATCATAAGAGACGTACACACCCTGGTCCCCTCAGGACAACAAAACCCCGGAGCATTCCAGAGGAGGTGGGAGTGAAGCGGTTGGAGGGCAGTGGGGGTGGAGGGATGTTAAATTGGTGACTTGGAAGGCAGAGCCTTTCCAGAAGCGAAGCGGACAACCTGTGGTTGGGGTTGAATTCTTTCCCTCTCTGGCTCCTTTTAGAAAAAGAGAGGAAAACGGCAAACACAGACCCCTCCATTCAGAGTAATTTATCCCTATGGCCAGGCCTTCTTTACCGGCTGCAATAGCCCCCTTCCGGGGCTGCCCAGCAGGATGCCTGCGAGTGGCGTGTGAAACTCTCCTGTCTCCTTCAGCTCAAAAGGGAAGGATGAACAATGGCCCTCGCCAGGCGCTGGCTCTGAACAATCCCTCACTCTCTCGGCTTCCCTCTCTGCTTTACTTTCTCCGTCTCTAAAAAGCAACCACACGCTATTCCAGCATTACCCACATTCCTTTATCCATGCAGTATCATCCGTCAGCAGCCATTTCCTTCAACATCGACTGTTTTCTCTCATCCGTTCCTCTTTGTTTCTCCCTTCTCTCTTACCTCAAAATCTTCTCTTGGTTTCCCATCCATTTCTCTTTGCCTCAACTCTTCTCGTCTTCCTTTCTGCTAACACTAAGGCAAACACTCTGAATCAAGGCGAAGGGGAGCACGAAGCACCCCACATTTTTCTGGGTTCTCAGGACCCCATTTGACCCTACCATTGCCCCAATCATCAAAACGTGGGTGACTCATCCTCCATCACCATGTCTCACTCCAACCATCTTTCCATCATTGAAATTGTTTTCCTCCCTGAAGGGGCTTGGACAAAACTCGGAGAGTGGGTGAACAAAGGAATTATTGGTCTGATTAATAGCATATTTGTCAGGGACGACATTACAACTGACTTTGATTTACGGTACCCCATGTGAGATTTCTGCAACACATGGAACACAACAGTGAAAACAATGAAAATGAGTGTGGACAGCGAGACAGCTTTGTACCATTACAATAAACTCTGTAGCATGTCTCTTTCCCCAGGCGGAGGATGTTAGAGAACGAGCTGGGCTTCAGCAGAACATGTGGTTCATCAGTTCGCATGGCGACACTCCAACTGGTTCAGGCTGAGAAACAGGCAAAGTACATGTCAGTCTGATCAATCAATAACAACAAAAAAAAACACTTGCACTGTGGGAGTCAGCAGTTGGAGGAAAGAAATGTGGACAGTTTCTCCACAGAAGGAGCCTCAGCAACAATCTGCACAGCTCTTGCAGGAAGCCATTTTCCCCCCGGCACTCAACCATTCACCAGCGGCTCCTACAGAGCTATTGAGCATTCACCAGGCACCTCCACCCCGACAAGCGCGACAAAAAGCATTTTAAAGCAACACTCCCCGCAGTTCCCACACTATTTCACCTGTCAAACGCTTACAAAACAGTTGAGGAAGGCCAAATGCTCCTCAGGGGCGCCACTGCACACCTCTTGCCAGCCTCGGCCCCACTAAAGACGTTGTTTTTCCTCTTAAAGAAAGAATACAGGATACACTTTTATATAAACTATACCACCTACTATCATGAGCGACTATTCAGAGCCTCAAGGCCCAGACAGAACTTTCCACCTTGACAAACCTCACCTAAAGTAGAGCAGGAAAACCGGAAGAAAGCGTTTCCTCACAGAGCCAGACTCCCAGAGCGAGAAGATGAGTCATCTGGGAATGATGCTCAGGAAATCAATACAATCCAATTGTCTGTTTGAGGAAGGAGACAACAGAAAAGGCAAAGAAAGGGCAGTGCTGGAGATCCGTTGTGTTGTAGGAAATTAGAGGCATCCGTGGAGTCAGAACCTTGTCCGCCTGATTGATCATTTGGGTAAATTGGAAGATGTCAGGGTCTCGCATAGCTTCACGGAGGTCCGACGTAGAGAGTAAGAGCAGCTCCTCGGGGCATCATTTACTCAAGTCTTCATTCTGAATTCAGAAGAATAGCTCTGCAGACTAGGGGTAAAGATACAGTCAGCTCGCAGCTCAACGTGTTCTATTTTTAAGAAAAGTTGGGATAAAAACAAGTGGTGAATTCCTTATTTATTAAGATAAGATACTTTATTGATCCCACACTGGGGAAATTCCCTTGTTAAAGCAGCTCAAAAAATTCACAACAGAATACGGAAAAATACACAAAATAAAACTAAGTAGGGCTGCACGATATAAGGAAAATATGCGATATGCTATAACGTTGTTAAATATCGCGATGTTACATGCGATAAATGTATATATTTTTAATAAATAAATATTAATGTACTTTTATACTGCTTTTAGTATTCTTCTAAAGTACACAAAAAATGTTTGTTGAATTTAAAACAAACAAAAGGAAATCATTCCCAACATTCTTTTATTGAACAAATTGAACATTGAATTGAATATAAAAGGCACCACTAAAAATTGACAGTTTTAATTTAAAATGCAGTTTTCTGCTGATATTTTCTTTCTACTAACACGCAACATTTTTTTGATTGTCTTTCACAATATGTTGCAGCCTTGCACGATATGTATATTTCACCAGTTGATATTGTGATGACGATAAAAAAACAATATATTGTCTAGCCCTAATAATAAAACATAGAAAAAATAAGATCTTTTTTTTTTATTTAAGTGAAAGTTCACTGAGAGGAAGCCTCTCTTTTGCAGGAACACCCTGATCACATTCACACAGTTCCACATTCATACCTGGAAGCTGCCCAGTACAACCACAGTCAGATCTGCTGGCCACTGAGCAGCTCCACTGGAGCAGTTGGAGGTTAAGGGCACCTCAGTGGTGGTAATGAGGGAGGAACAAGGGCTGCTCTTTCACTTTCCCCACCCAGATTTTATCCTGTCGGTCTGGGGATTGAACCGAACGACCTCCCGGTCACAAGCTTGCGACTCTAACCTTTAGGCCACCACTGCCTAAAGGTATAGGCATATAAGAATAAGAGTAACAATAATAATATGTACACTATAAACACCTATATATTGCACAGTGGGAGGTACACAGAGTAATAAATAAATACATAAATAAATAAATATGCATAGTGCAGAATATTGTGAAGTGACGGCTCATGTTGCAGAAAACAGCTAGCAGTGCTACAATATAGTGTATTAGCCGTAGCGCTCCTTATTCCTCATTGGAAATGTTATACTTCTGTATAAGATGTTATTAATATTAGGGTCAATTGTTCAGCTCCTTAATGCATATAGACACACACACACACACACACACACACACACTACTTAAACTCTGAGATTTGTAACATCTTATCTAAGTTGTGTTTGACAATAATGTGACAAAAGATGCAACCCTGTACCTTATTCAATGACAGACTTTTATCCCTGTTTGAATGAGAGACAACTGCTCAGTAAATTTGCAGCTCTCCAACTCATTTTAGGAGGCAAAGCAAAACTCCCACTGAACATACTTTTTCAATTTTCCGCTATGTGTGTGTAGGATGGAGAGGTACAGCTTAACTTAGGCTAATTATAGTCCGTCTCTAACTGGTTTAGTTGCCATGGTGCACATATTCCATTATCTGTGTACCATGGATATCAAAATATAAAACTCTGACAGTACATTTGCTGTGTATATAGAGTAGAAACTCTGCAACAACAACAAAAAACACAATCTCTTAATGTACATTAAAAAAAAAGTAAATAATGTACACAGGTTTTGGGTAATGTGTCTCTGAAACAAGGCAGTCACTTGAGCATCAGTCCAACCTCTTGCTGCCAGAGCGTTGTACAGCACCGCAGCTGGGGTTGACTCCGGGGGAGAAGTTAAACATGACAGAAAGCTTTTCTTACATCTTCAAGAAGAGATGACAGCAGCCCACTCCGCTGCTCTAATAAACCTGCTGTTTAAAGAGACGGCCCAAATATTTGCTCTGTCAGCCTGAGGCGTTTAAAGCGCCGCAGCCTTCTGATCACGTTGGCACTGAAGATGCAGTTATGTTTCCCCTCTGGCTAGAGAATAAGTACGCTACAGTGTTATGACAACTGTTAATAGATCATCAACAGAGCATAAGGAGGTGGAGGCACAACCTTCATAAAAGTTCAATTTGTTGACGCTTCAGTCATCGAAATCCCAACATTATCCCATTCTTTGAGTTAAGATCCCCCACCTTGATGCACAATAAAAGCTAAAACAATCTAGAGTGTGTGTGTGTGTGTGTGTGTGTGTGTGTGTGTGTGTGTGTGTGTGTGTGTGTGTGTGTGTGTGTGTGTGTGTTTTCAGTCCCAAGACATTGTGTATTCTTTAATATCTGGGATGATGCGAGTGGTATCCGGTTTTAGAACCTCATAAAGGGAAAATCAGGATGTAACTCAATAAACGTTAATTTGGCCCAAGGCATTTCGGAATATGAAGACATCAATCTTAATGCTACCACCCCCCACGCCCCACCCCCACCCCCGTCAGCTTGTGAAAGCAGCTTCAGCAGATCAAGTCATCACCCAAAACAGCACGAGTGTAATGAAGGAGTAGAAGAGAGCAGAAAGGAGAGAGGATGATTGGAAAGAAGACATTTCAAAAGGTAAATCCAGTTTATTACAATTTAAGTCTTGTTTTCGTAGATTTGGCCAGCATTTCTATCGGTAATAATAATAATAACATCATACTAAAGGTAATTGCTGAGATTTGGGAACACAGCGATAACACTAAAAATAGGTCCAATGGGGCAAGAAACATGAGCAGTCAGGCACTCATACAGATTTTAAACAAACCCCCAGTTTAGAAAATTGTATTGGGAAGAGAAAATAACGACGAACTGACGAGGACAAACTATTGCCCAAACTTTCTGGAAACTGGGATATTTACATCCAACCAACTTCCAACTTTGAGCTACTGAAACTCAAGTACGTTCACTTTCAGTTGAACCTCCAAATGTAAACTTAGCACAAAAAGTAAAGAAATTTGTGTTTGGTAGATTATTTCTCTGTGGTTTTTGGCAATAAATCTTACACCGTTGGAAAGCCTGTTTAGTTGCCTTTCAAATGGTGCTCCATTTGTAAGGAACATGCATTTGTGGGATGAGCAGCAGCGCTAAGAATACGTGGGTTGCACCCATGAAAAATTTGCCAAATCTTCTCCGCCAAAACCAAACAGCTTATTCTGCCAGCCTCGTTTTTCCAGTGAGGGAGATGCCGCCCCACACCATCACACTGCCTCCACCAAAAGGTGTTACTCTATCGGTGCAGCAATCAGCATAGCTGATTCCCTTACCGGAAAAACGAGGCTTGTCATCATTGGAGGCAATCTCAATGCAGAGAGATAGAGATGAAATTCTGCAACCAGTGACAATCCCATATCTCCACAGTCTGGGACCGAACTCTATCCTCCAAGATGACAAAGCTCGCCCCCACAGGGCGGGGTTTATCAGAGACTACCTCCAGAATGTGGGAGTGGAGAGGATGGAATGGCCTGCCAGCAGTCCTGACCTCAACCCCATTGAACACTTGTGGGATCAGCTTGGGCGTGCTGTTCGTGCCAGAGTGACCAACACAACCACGTTGGCTGACTTGCGACATATGCTGGTTGAAGAATGGGATGCCATCCCACAGCAGTGTGTGACCAGGCTGGTGACCAGCATGAGGAGGAGGTGCCAGGCTGTTGTGGCTGTGTATGGTTCTTCCACACGCTACTGAGGCTCCTGTTTGTGAAATGAATAAATTGTTAGATAGCCAATATGTCTTGTTTCTTCAAACTTCAATCATCCAATCCACCAAACACCAAATGAGTCAATGGCAGAATAAGCTGTTTGGCATTGGCAGAGAAGATGTGGCAAATTTTTCATGGGCGCAACCCACATACTCAGCGCTGCTGCTCATCCCACAAATGTATGTTCCTTACAAATGGGGCACCATTTGAAATGGAACTAAACAGGCTTTCCAACGGTATAAGATGTATTGCCAAAAAGCATTGTTACCACAGAGAAATAATCTACCCAAACACAAATTTCCTTACTTTTTGTGCTAAGTTTATATAATAATTTGGATAATCAGGCTAAACTGTTGGCATGTTTATAATATATAATGTCTGATCACCTGGCTGCTTTTGTTTCTTGCAGTCATGTCTCCATGTTTCCAGATCTTAGCAATGACTTTGGTATGTACAACGTTATAACTAATAAAAAAGGATGGCCACAACGACAAAAACAGGACCCATAAACTGAAATTTCTCATCTAATTTGGGACCCCAGGTCATAATGCTGCAATTCATTTTTATTTTCTTCAACTACAAACAAAAAGTTAGATGTGGCTTTTGGTATATCAATAGTGGATTTCTAAGGTGAAATCAATATTTAGGTTTTTATTATTATTAGTTACCCACCAGTACTTGATTCTTTTTTTTTTTTTTTTTTAAACAAATAAATATTTTGGTAAGGATCTCTTTAGTTATTAAGGAATGTTGAACAAGGTATGTACTAAGTGGGACATTTTATAATAAATAATTAAAACCTGGATAGTGGGGCTCTAATGACTTCACAAAACTAATGCAAAAAATAAGTTCTGCTAACTTCATCCAAAACTAAATATTTTGGTATAAGTAACTTCCAGCTGCAAAATTACATCATCATTATGGCCTATTTTCATCCAGGAGGGAAGATGAAGGTCATTCTTCAGCATATTATTGTTGACAATGCATCAACACTGCGAGCATGACATGACCGTCTTTCATTCAGATAAATCTGTTTCGGGTTCAGCCGTAACAAATGGTGCCTGAGAGACCGTCTGCCTTCGGACAAATAGAATGACAGCGTAATATTTTACTGTTAGGAAGGAGTAAATCGCTCTCCTGACACACACGCCTCAATTATCTGTTCCGCTCTGTCCTCTCCGCACCTCCGTCTTGCTGCCCTAAATCTCTGGCTTTCTTTCTTTATGCCTCAGATCCCTCCTTCCCGTCCTCTTTTTCCTTCCTCCCTCCTTCTTCTTCTTCTGCTCTGTTGGCTGTCCTCTCCTGAAGCTGACAGCTCTTCCCCCTGGCAAGCATGATGTTAAGATCACCCCTGTCTGTTTCCAGACAGCCTTGATTAAAAGAATGGACCTGTCTGGGCCACTTCGACACCTACACACACACACACACACCTACACACACACACCCACACACAATACGGGCAAAGTGTTATGGCCCAGACTGGGAGAAACAGACGAGGTGCTGCCTGAGGTCTGATCTTAGCGATGGGCCTGCTTGGGCCTGCCTGACGGCGCAGATACACGCAGGCTGCTGGGAACTGAACGCACACGCACACACGCACACACACACACACACACACACACACACACACACCTTCCATGTTGCCATCAGTCAGGTAAACATGGCATAAGATTAATTTGATAATTAAAACTGTAGTGATTGTCTTGGATTGGATGACACAGTTTGTAGGGTTGCAAGGTTAATGGAAAAATGGTAATTACACAGATTATATTGCAAAATACTGTGATCAGGGTTATAAATAATGCTTGTGTGAGTTTCTGGAATCCAGTTTATTTTAATGCACTTTGGTACCATCACATATTTAAACTTCTTTCAGTTAGCGTGGCGAGTTGAGAATCCTGTGGTGAATATTCTTTTTCCAATAATGACTAAAGCCCTATTCGCACGGGATTAGTATTACCTGGTGACCTCTAGTCATTTGTAATAATTACGGAGGTTGTCTGTGATCTTAATCCCGTGCGAATCGGCCATGTCTGTAATTTGCCAAGTAAAAATTCCTCCGCAAATGACCTACCATATTTCACCAAACACCGAGGTCCTGTGATAATATTAGTCCCGTGTGCAACGTGATATCATGACTTCGCGTAAACATACACGCCACTTTCCTAGAGCCAAGTGGCGTGTTATCTGTATGGATTTTGAGCTATCTGCGTGTATGTCTACGCTCTATACAGCAGATGGCAGTCTGCAACATCACAGCGTAAACATACACGCCATGGCACTTTCTAAAGCCACGTGGCGTGTTGTCGCGAGGCGGCGTGTTGTCGCGAGGCTACGGTTTAGGAAAAGAAGAACGGGGTTGGGTTTAGGAAAACAAAAAACGTGGAAAGGAAACATAAAACGCGGGACACAAAGTCACACCTGGGACGTGATTCCCGCTCTCCTGGGTGAAAGTCCTGTGTTTTACCCATCCTCCACCCTGACCGACTTCCCTACGCCTACGCGGATTTTCGCCCTTTCATACTACTCGCTACGACGTCAATTCACACGCAATCGTAAAGTAATGTAAGTCAATGGAGGCCAAACCGCGTTGATAAACACACTAAAAAAAACCAATATGCGTCTTGACAACACGGCAATAATGGCATATGAATTGCCGTGTCATACATACGCCACTTCATGAGATCAGTCTGCCGTGCGAATCGACAAGTCTGTGATTTGGCACCTTTTTATCCCTGTTGCAAAGACGGATATGGGATCGCGGGGGGCTGCGGATGCAGCATTTCATGACAAACCTAGTCTGGACCAGTGGCCGACCAGAGACCTCCGTCCCAAAGTCAACGTGCTCCCCGTGGCTCTATCCGAGGGCTGACGGTGATGCTGTGTGGGTGGCCTCGCCCTGGGTGTCCTCCGCACTAGTTTTGATTTTTGATTTGAACAATTCTCGATTCGATTCTCAATTCTTATTCTTTGAGGGGTGGAGTTCAAACAGGTCACATGCTTATTTCACAAATAAGGATAGTTTTACTTTGATTCAAATGGTGATTTACAGTTTTACCTTTTTTTTTTTTTTTTTAACGTAAAATAAAGCCACACTAGAGCGCCACTTACTGTCCTCCACGGCTGCAACGCAACAAGCCCCTGGCCGCTACGAAAACCCCAACTTGTGCATGGTAAATTTGGAACTGATGATGGGATTTGAAACCAAATCTTCCAAACGATTCCAAAAAAGAAACGATTCCACTGGAATTGTACATTTTTAAAACGATTCCAAGTTGGAACTGGTTCTCGATGCCCAATCCTACTCCGCACGCCTTCAGGTACCCAACTCCCGGGACCGATATATCAGTAAAAGCAGGCTCCGCTTATCCTGTGCGAATGCGCTATACGAAACACAGATGTGTGTGTGTGTGTGTGTGTGTGTGTGTGTGTGTGTGTGTGTGTGTGTGTGTGTGTGTGTGTGTGTGTGTGTGTGTGTTTGTGTGTGCGTGCGTGGGCGGTCATTTCTAAATCACACGAGGTCCCCAGATAATACTAATCCCGTGAGAATAGGGCTTAAGAATGTTCTTTTCACCGGCCAACATTCAACAGAGGTTCAAAGTTCATTCTTGATCATGGAGACAGCAGTTGGGAATACAATCAAACTGCGACTTCCGTTTGGTAGCTGTTCTGAAGCCTTCCATTATACACTGAATCACCGTGACAGTGCGCTAAAACAACAATAATTTTATTGTAAACAAACACTGTGATTGGGTCTATATCACATAATCTGTTCATCAGATCATTACACAGAATGTAATGATGTTTAACATTTTAAACATCTGTGTAAGCTCCATCTGCTAATGAAGATCATGTAGTATGATTGAATCCTCCAGAAATGGAACTTAATGGATTTTGTGGTGAGATTGTTTTGTCAGCCAACATTCACATTAGGAGATTACTTTATTTTACCAACAGAGCTGCAACGATTAATCGATTAGTTGTCAACTCTTAAATTAATTGCAAACTATTTTGATAATCGATAAGTCGGTTTGAGTCATTTTTTTAAGACAAAAGTAAAAATTCTTTGATTCCAGCTTCTTAAATGTGAATATTTTCTAGTGTCTTCTCTCCTCTGTGACAGTAAACTGAATATTTTTGAGTTGTGGACAAAACAAGACATTTGAGGACGTCATCTTGGGCTTTTGAGAAACACCGATCCACATTTTTCACCATTTTATGACATTTTACAGACCAAACAACTAATCGATTAATCGAGAAAAGAAATCAACAGATGAATCGACTATGAAAACAATCGTTAGTTGCAGCCCTAAATTGCAAATACAACAGGGGCGGCATGAAGGAGAAACCCAAGCCTCGCTCATGCAGAGAAATCACTATTGGCACAGAGAGAGATAATTGGCTATTCTCAGTTTTCTCTATTTCAAACTACACTTTCCTTCACCGCCCTCCCCCATCTTTCTGACTGGCTGTCAATGATCTTTCTGCAGTGTTTCTCCCTCCTTCTGCAGCATCACACAGAACAGATGCAACCCACTTTAGAGATAAAAAAGAAAAGGGAAAAAGAAACAGAAACAGAAAGAGTTACAACCATGGTGCTTTAGAAGAGAGGAGTGTGGAGGAGGAACATTGGCAGCAACAGAGAAACAGCGCCACTGATGGAATATTCTATACTTTGATTAAAGAGGATCAGAGCGCAACTAAAGTCTTCTTCTTCTTGTTCTGGCTTCTCTTCTAGCAACCACCCCCCGTCCCCCCCAATCCCACAACCTACTTTGTTTCTACTTGTTTGTAAAGTAGAGGAGGTGAATGAAGGGGGGGGGCCCTGCGAGAGTCAAAAGGAAGCGTTTCATGACTCGACGATGAGCTGGGAGATCGTATGTGTGTGGTGTCAGCAGGCATGGTGCATTCATTTGTAACAGCATCTGGGGGAGCTGAACAGAGGACGAGGAAAGTAGTGATAAAGGGGAGAAGGGGAGGACGGGGACATAAACAAACTTGCTTTCTTTCTTTCTTTCAAAGCTGATGCCGTTTCCTCTTTGACGAGGTTTTTGCGGAGACATTTTAGTAAGGCGGCTTTGAGGCAGAGAGGGGACGGCCTTCAGCAGGATGCCAGCTTCAACGCTGTTTTTTGTAACAGAGTTTTTCTTTTTGGCATCTAATTCAATTTCTTTTTTCTCCCCCTTTCCTCAGATACAGAGCAACATCTGCGTCTCTACATTCTGTAGGAAAACATAGCAGCTGAGACTCAGAGTGATGTTTAATGAACAACCTGCTGATCCTCATCAGACCTGGAGGACAACACGCTGAAGCCTCTTCACTCTCCTCTCTCTGCTGTCAACAAGCTGACGACAAACAGAGCTCCTTTTGTGTGTCTAAAAGACGATTACTGACCTCCAGACAGGCCAGGGGAATAAAACCTGCAATGATTAAAAGGACCTTTTAGTAATCATTGGCTGCTTTGCATGGCAGAACACTCTGAAGTTGCCTGAAAGACTGGAAGTGGAGGTGGGGAAACTGAAGAGGAGCAATGGCCAGTGAAATGAGATGTGCTTGAGGCTCATTAGGAGAAGACGGGCTGAATTAAACGCACACACACGCACGCACGCACGCAGATCAGCTGTGGCCATCTCGGACCTGATGGCAAAACGCACACAGTCCATCACACACACACAGCTCTCATTAGCTTAACAAAACTGTTGGGTTGGTTGTTCTCGTTAAGCGAAAGACAGCCGGCCGTGTCATGTGCGGCACATTTCAGCTTTAAGATGAGGATTTAGATACACTCTCCCTCTTTCGTTTCATTTGCCTGCCTGACATCATGCTCCTGCGCTTCTGATCCGATTAGGATATTTGAAGGTGCACGGTGTCGCCGCAGTGAGATTTAGGATTAGTACCAGCTGAGGATTCAGGTTGGGAAATATACATCAAGCCGTGGGCGTGAAATAATAGTAACATGAAGGGGAACAGTAGTTTCTTCGAGAAAGCAGGTGTGCCAGGAAACCTCACGTCAGGTAACAAACGTATAAAACAGGACTCAGCACAGTTGAATTGTTGAGATGTGGTGATGCAATGACATCTCTACAATGACGTCAAAAAGGTAAGGTTGTGGGCTGATGGTTCAAAACTACAAAATAAGAACTGTAAAAGTGCAGAATCCAGCCAGGGATTTCACACACACACACACACACACACACACACACACACACACACAGTGTGCAGGTGTTTAAGAGGTATCCCAGTATAATCTGGTTCAGATACCAAATCCGTGGATTAAGTAAATGAGGCTGAGGCCTTTTTGTCCTTTCTGCACACTTCAGCACTGAGCTGGGAGCAATTAGCCACTTACTGCATTTGTGGTGGGACACGCACACAACTGACCAAGAAACACATGTTCTCTCTCTCATAATTCGTATTCACACACACACACACACACACACACACACAAAATCTCTCTCTGTCCGACACACACACACACACATACATCCAACTCACGTCTATCCCATTACAGGAGCCCCTAGGCCCAGCTTGCAGGCTGAAAAGCCCAATTTGTTTATTCCTGTGGGGATTATGGTGAGGGGGAGAGGGGAGTGAAATGCATCTAACAGAGCGCATGGGGCCCCTCTCTCAAAGCTTTTTAATTACTGCTCCTCCTCACCCCCCAGCACCCTCCAACACCACTGCCTCCCGGAACTCAGCCACAATGAACTTGAGCTAGAGTTAACCGCACGGCCACTCTCAGGGTGTGTGTGTGTGTGTGTGTGTGTGTGTGTGTGTGTGTGTGTGTGTGTGTTATAGACAGAAAGGGAGGAAAAAAGAGATCACTAGCCAAACTTCCATCCCCCATAATACTCTCTTCCTCCTCCTCCTGTCAAGGCATTCCAACCTCACAGGAGGCCAACACGGAGCAGTGAACTGGGACTAAACTAACATCCCAACCCACCAGCGCCACCACATCACCGACATATACGTACACCTGTGTTAAGAGTGATAAGAAGTTGGTGCATTTAGACCCACATTTGCGCTGTGTCCAAAGACTTAGCTTCTTCACAGCGGGAACAGAAGCTCTAGCAAGGGTGTCCATAAAAGAGCTGAACCTTGCTAAACCCTTGTGGCAACCCTTGCTGGCCTGTGTTGGCCAAATGTGTTGCAAATAACTGACTTGCAAAATGTATGCACCATCAATAGTTAGAAAGGAACCAGCAATATAAGGTTGTATCCACTGATAGCCTGAGCCTACACAATGGCTTACACAGAAGAAAACAGATCATGTTTAATGATCCGCTGTAGCTTTTCAACAGACATCATTTAGATATAAGGTTTTGTAATCCAAAGGTGCAGTGTTATTTTGTAAATGCAACACGCAGTGGGACAAGCAGAGCTTATGTAGCTGCGAGCACCACATTTACCTCACACTTAAAGCGTAACTCTTGCTGAAATGCAACCTAGGGTCTTTTTGTGAATGTACCAGAGTCAAACTTTCATTTAAAAGCATATTTAGGACGGAATCGCCACTTTTAAGATTTACCGTATTACCGTAAACCTTTTTTAGTAAACCATGGGTACACAAACAATGTTGTCAATGCTTTTGTTAAGGTGTAGAGCCCCTGGTGATACTTCGAGCAAAGTTTCATGTTGTGTCGAGCCTTCTAAGTGTTTTAAAAATAGCTATTTTGAGGCTAGCATAAAAGTGCCCCTAGCACTCCCATTCAAAAGGCCATTTGACCGAAAAAACGAAAATACGGTAAATCTTAAAGGTGGTGTTTCCGTCCTAATTATGCTTTTAAACGAATGTTTGACTCGGGTACATTCACAAAAAGGCCCTAGGTTGCATTTTGGCGAGAGTTACGCTTTTATATGTCAAATGTCACTAGTTAATGTGGTGACGGTGGCTAAAAATGTGGGGAGGAAATAATTTAATTTCTTCTGAAATGGGCATTAAAGCAATGTTGAATGTTAAATCCAATGTTGGAATTAAAAGGTTTTTACAGAAAAGAGAAGAGCAACATTGGATGATGATGATGATGATGATGATGATGATGATGATGATGATGATGGTGGAGTTCTATATTCCATTTCATATGTTGATCCCTGTAACTGGTTCAATGGATTTTCCCACAATCCCCTGCACCCCTGAGCTGCTCCCACAATGCCCGGTGGGGATCTGCGTGTCCCAAACAAAAGCCCCCGGGCAGCCTGGACCACAGTTAAACATGTTAAAGAAACACTGGAGGAACTCTCTCGTCTTTATGCACTCCTTTCTCTCTCTCTGTATTCCACTCTCTCTTACTCTCTTTCTCTAACCCCCCCCCCCCTCAATCCCTCCACCACCTTCCTCCTCTCACTTCCTAAGAGGCACAGAGGGGGGGGGGACTCTTATCCCAGAAAAGAGCGGAGGAAGTAAGGGCAGGCAGGGAGAGGGTCTCTGTGATTGATTAAAGGCAAAGAGGAAAAATGGTGGAGTCTCACATGAAACACAGAAGCAGCTTAGAGATGACTCTATTCACACTTGTTAAAGCGCATTTTCCAAAGGCTTCCTCCCCACACACACATACAGAAAAAGATAGACTCCTCTGCTCTTAAAGGCACTCTGTCAAGATGAAAGCAGTTTTCCTCTATAAAGACTCCCAGACCCAAACATCTCTCTGAGCCCAGCAAAAAGACAGAGGCTAAGCAGTCGACGTTTTACTTGCTGGCAAACTATTTTGACTTTGATATCGAGTTAAGTATCTGAAACAAGGACTTCTACTAAGGCAGAACTACAAATGACATGTCCCAGGCTGTCTGGATATAAACAGGACAGTTTTACATGGTCCCTCAGACCTGACTTGTGCCATCAAGAGAATCCTTAAGTCCCATAAGGCATCAGTATGCTTCAAATGAAGTGCTTGTCATACATCTGAAACCCCACTCCAAAACACTTTTCTGATCTCAGAATTCAGGAGCTGCGTCAAACAATTTTTTGCAACTTTCTGAAACTGACAATCCAACAAGCATGCATACTTTACGCAGCGATTAACCACATGTGCAGAAGTGAGAAAGTATGGTGAATTTGAATTTCTTTCTCAAGCTTTTTTTTTTATCTCTTACACATATCTGTTACTTTACATGTGTACAACACCATGAAAGAGAAGGCCATTAAGAACAGGTATAAACAATTTTGCTATTAGATGTGAAGTCCTTTTTGGAGCCTTCCTGGAAAACATCCCCAAATTATTGTCTCCTCTACTTGATTTATGCCTGTACATTGGTCTCAACCATAATGCCATCTCCCGTCTCAAAGATATATCGCACCCTGGCCTCACTACACTCGTTGCTAAGAGTTAGAATAGATTTAAAGATATTATTCCTCACACTTAACGTCTTACATTGATGGTTATATCACTGATGTGTCAGTGTGATGCTGAGCTCCAAGGGTATCCAAACTTTTGCACTCCTTGCATGGAAATCCCTGCCTTAAAGCCTTTCTATGATACCATCTTGTACTCTCTTATTTCAACTGATGTTGTACTGCCTTCACCTTCAAAGACATTGTAATCCTCTTTTGTCTTCTTTTGTATTACATGTCTTAATTGCCTTTTTCTCTTATTCAGGATCTGATATTGTACCTATATTGCAAAATAACTACTCTTCTTCTTGCTGTGTTATGTGCTTCATACTAGGGCTGCCCCCTCTTAGTCGATTAGTCGACTAATCGGTCGTTTTGGTCTTAGTCAACTAAGATTTCTTTAGTCGATTAGTCATGTTTTATGCTTTTTTCATGCTGAATGACTTATTTCCAAGAAATGTACGAGCACATCTCTGGTAAACACAAAAATTAAAGTGGTGCTTTTGCCTGACTCTTTGCGGAGAAACTCAGATTTACAGCTCTGTCAATTAAATCAACTAATCGATTAGTCGATACAATTGAATGAGTGTTAGTCGACTAAGAATTTCTTCAATCGAGCACAGCCCTACTTCATACAAGTGCTTTTCATGTATTATTATTGTTATTTAATTTCATCTGGCCATGATTTTGCTGACTTTGTAACACATTCTAACATTTTGACATCCACTGGGACTATTGCTAAACCCCAAAATTGCTGTGTAAGTTCATAAGGCTGTAAGGGTTGTGAAACCCCCAAACAGTGGTCCCCATCTACCCCTGGCCAGGCTCCCTGTCTGCTTTTGATGATGAAGGAATGAGAACAGGTGGGCCAGTGGCTCCAGACGCATGGACACGCATGTAATCGTCATGACAGAGGGATTTGGATCTGGTGCAAACAGCCTCTCACTACAGGACATATGATATTTCCTGACATCATGCTGGACAATTGTCTCTCTCTCTCTGTCTCTCTGTACATGTCCAAGTATGTACATAAATGTTTGGTTTTATTTGCGCGTTCCCTCACTTTAACCTCTAAGGAGTGCTGAGACCCAGAGTTGAGGAAAATGTGGGAAATAAACAGCTACAAACACATCCAACAACACTGTATCATTACTTTTCTTTTCTTTATCATCCAGCCCTGGGGGAAATATCCAGAGACTCATCATGTTCTTCAACTAACTAACTAACTAACTAACTTCTCTCCATCCAGCTGAGGGCTCAGGCAGCTTTAAGCACAGTTAAGTGAGCTGCCAGTGATATTGTGTAATCCGGTTTGTTGCTAAAGCTCAGCTTCCCCTCACCTAATCTACAAGGGTTTGCCTTGATAACCTGTTTCCTTCCACTCTTTCGGTTGGCTTGTAGACAGTGGACCTTTAACCTCATTCTATTTGTTATTCTATTCAGTCTTCTACTTCTTCTTCTCATGGCCCTTGCTCACTTATTCCTTGTTCCTCAGTCTGTCATCAAGAGACCAGTTTTACAGCATTGGTCGGGTTTTTTCTCATTGTACATGTGGTGGCCCCCAGCTCTGGGATGTCTCATCCAGACGTCGGGGATAGGATACTACCTCTTTTTTATTTGCCTCTTAAGTTACAAGACAGACGATTGTTTAAGCAGAGCTCTGCTCCAGCTAAGCCCTGCTATAAATCTGGGCTGATTTAGACTGCAAAGACAGCTTCCTGGACAAGGCAGAGGCTGCAGGGATACACTGAGATTTGATGGGCTTGATGGTCTAGCCAGGGTTTTGCTGAAAGTCGTGTCAGATAAGAAAAGAAAGAAGCGAGTGAGTCAGAAGGCCATCACTCAGTAGGTTTACATGCACACAAATATTCCACTATTGTTCCGAATATGACAATATTCCGAATTTGATACAGGTCATGTAAACAGCATATTCCGGTTGGATATTCCAAATAAGGCCTTTTTCCGAATACAGCATTTTCCGATTAAGACGTGGGATATTACGGTATTATTCGGGTTTTAGGGGCATTCTTTGGACATGTATACAGCGCATGCGGAATATGCGTCTCAATCGGGGGTTTTACCGCAGTTTACGCCCGGTTTACGGCTTATGGTCAGCTCTGTGCGTTGCTATGGTTTCTGTACACAAACCAACCAGCCAACAGTTTGCAATGCTACAGGCCCGATAACAAGGAGAAACACAACTACTTTTAAACATTATCAAAGACTTGGTTATCAACAGGTTTTTGGATATGCGCACACATCGCTACGCCGACCTTTTCAAGAAGCTGTTTAAAAGGAATGAAAGAGGGACGCTGTGATCACGCCGTCCAACAAGTCAGCCGCCGCTGGCAAACTTTGAAAAACTCGTATTGTGCACGGCTACACGTAAACGGGAATATTAGTGAAATTTTCACTTTCATTAGCCATGTAACCAGCTTAGTCAGAATATCGTCTTTTTCGGAATAAGGGCAAAAACCGGAATATTTTGTGAATATATATTGTTAGGGTGTGTTACGCATCTATCTGGGTACATGTTTTGTGCAATTTTATATTTCAATATATGTATCCTTGATATGGTAAATCTTCTGTAAATTAAAGATTTTTATTAAAAAAACGTTTATAGATATAACTATCTGGACTGTCGAGTCATGTATCTAATCCGATGAATTAAATACCAGAAAAAATAAATCACATTGATTAAAAAAACGTCATCACAATTATGGCAAGATCTGATATTACCATCCAGAGCCACCTTGGTATTTATAGTGTGGAAAAAAGACAGATTTCTATTGTTTCACAGTATTTACGGTCATATCACCCGACTTTAGTGAATATGTGTTTGAGCAACCTGCTACGGTTGTGTGCATGTGTAAGCTCCATGTCGCAGGCTAGGCAATCAGGACATTTGCAGAGCTGGTCGACGTTGTGGGAGGAGCTTTGTGATCAATGGGCCTGCCAAGCAGCATTAGTCCTCCTGGCCCACAGGGCCCGTCTCTGGACACAAGAACAGAGGGACTTTAACTCTGATCTTATTTATGAGCACACAAAGGGCAGCACAAGGGGTCTTTTGGTGGGGCCTGTTCAAACAGAAGGCCGATGCGGATGGGTCTTTGAGGGGGCTGGGTCGCATTGACTCTGGGGAAGAGAGAGCGGCTGACAGGTCAGTCTTAAAGCCCTAAAAAATGGGGCCGGGATCAGGGGGTATGAAGGGAGGGGAGCGTGAGGGAGCCTCAGCCTTCTCCCTCTGCTCCCCAGAGACGAGCAGGGCTTAGGGACAATATGTCTGCGCTGTGGAGCTAAGGGGAGCCAAGAGCGAGCGCAGGCTAGGGGGAAGTTAAGGCTGGGAGGCAGGTGGGTGGGGCGCATGGGGCGAACAAGAAAAAGGGCCTCCACCTTGTCCCAGCTGTCGCACAGTTCCGCACAAGTATGCATCGCACCTCTCAAAACACTCGGGCCTCTGTCCCTACATGCAGGGGAAACAGTGCTAAATCAAGGAGCGATCCAGCCCCATCTCCAGGCTGGCAGGGAAGCCACTGCTTTGGGGGATGAAGGGCAAAGGATCAAAGCCCTCAGGAGAGGAACACAACAGTTCCATCCAGCTGGACACTTCCCTCCTGTCACCTCAATGAGGGGGTGCTGACCAGGGAGTCATTTTGAAGGAGGGGTGGCGTTCGGTATCATAAACCGCATCAGCAGGGCACTTGGTCGTATAGCATGAGTGTGTATGTGTGTTTATGTGGGAGGGGGTTGGCTAAAGTCAGATGTGACACTGTGTGAGCCAAAGCGCAGATCTGTCACAGCTGTCATTGTTGCTTAGCAATGAGGCGAATAGAAGAAGAGAGGGTGAAGAAAGAAGTAAGCAAAAGAAAAGCTAGGACAGTGGGAAGATAGCAGATGATAGCAGAGGAGAGAAAGCCATGAAAGAGATCAGCAAAGAACAAGTGGAGATGGTGCACATTTTCTCTCATCTCTGCATGCTAAAAATACCATGTTCATCTACTTGCACGTGCCACGCACATCTGTGCTTGTGTTTTTGTGTGAGCTGACCATGACAGGTTTCTGAATTCATCAAGCAACAAAGAAAGTTGCCCAGTCATTCAATTTATGGCTGCCTCAACCCAACCGTGACCCTTCACCCGAAGTCCACTGACCTGGAAGTTACGTCCATTCGGGGCAGCCATTTCCTGACTCTATAAAGGAGGCAGCGGAACTGAAGGAGACTGAGGGTGAAAATGGAGGGGCAGAATCATTAACTACCAGCACAATGACCAGAACTGTGTCCGAGTCCAACCCAGCGTTTTGGAGAGGTCAACCTCTAAAGATCTGAGAGCCCCACCGGCAGCAGCACACTGAGCTTATACAGCTGAAGGGAAAAACAGGCCTCTGACAGGACTACAGGCGGAGGCAAAGAAAGTCTATAAACAGCTGGCTGCTCTCACAAACAACAAAGGAAGAAACTGCCAGGGGCACTCTTTAGTTTTCCAACAAGTAACAACCAGAGCCAAATTGGATGAGGCGCTGCTGTGAGAAGTGTGTATGATAATTCAGTTGTATCAGATGTCCAAGTCTGAACAAATACAAAAAACATGTTGGATGCATATCAAGGTCTTGATACTCAGCTACCATTAGCAAAGTGTTTCCCCGCCCCCCTGCCTTCCACTCACTGTGCCTCAGCCATAAGTCTTCACAGCTCCAAGGCTCAACATCTAGCCTCAGAGGCCATGGGGTAAGGCTAGACTGGAGACAGAGGCTCTTGGCGCGCTGGTACTGGCTTGGAGCAGATCTGGAACTTGACGTCAGTTTGTGCAGCGATCTCTGGTGCAGTCAAGGTTGCATCAAGGACCAGACAGCTACTTGACTGAGGAAGAAAGAGTCTGGCAAACCTCCAGTCTTCTGCAAACTGCTCCTAAAATCTGAGCCACAATCAATTCAAAGTCCGGCATGGCAGATAACATTCATGCTACTCTATCAGTGGTGCTGTCCCAATGTCCCTTCAAGGGTTATACACAAAGGACTGGTGTTTGACAATAGTTCAGATAAGCCTTTGGCAAAGTCAACAGTGTGATAAAGAGATGGGTGTGTGTGATGGATAAGGAAGTAATGAAGTGGCTGGGTGGGAGACCGGCAAAGAGGAGAGAGACAGAGTAAGTTAATAAGATTTTAGATTATTGGGTGAGGCAGGATTACTTATCCCCTTCCTTCATCTTTCATTTCACTCATCCCTTTTGGGGCTTGATGTCCATCGTCTCTCTGCAGCAGCCACTACATAACAGTCTGGCCATCACTGAGATGCAGCTGTAAAGGTGGATTTAGACGGTGCAGCAACGGAGCCTATACACTTAGCCTTTGAAGTTACGCTGTGGAGTACGCCAGAGCTGACACCTTTCAAAAACTGCATTTCACGTGGAAACTGTGGGATCTGTGGTTGGTCAGCTAGACGGCTTGCATTTCTGATGTTTCCGTTTCTAAGATTGTTGATAGTGAAGACAACAGAGAAAGTTGAGGAAAGCCTCAGTAATATTGTCTCCTTTCAGAAATAATAGGGTTAAAATAACATTTTTGATTCAACTACTGATACGGTTTTGTACTTTTTTCGATACCTTAAGCCTTAAGGTATCGAAACATGCTGGAATATAAACATGCAAGCCCTTTATTCATTAAAAAACATACTTCTCAAATGTTAAATCATAAAGAAACTAAATAAAAACAGAGCTTCTGTACTTTCGGTACGTAACAGTTCAAAATATGTATTACTAAGTAAAGGAAAGAATGTAAGCATGATTACTTTTGAGTATATAACTTAAGCACAACATGGCCGGATAATGTACAACATATCCAGCTTGTGTCATAGTAGTGTTATCAGCAGGTTGACTCTGACACTGAATTATAAATCAATTCCTATGTCAAAGGCATCTTACGATGGGAGCACCTCTATGTCGAGAGCCTCTCAGCAGAGTGAATCGGTAAACGTGGAAGGTTCAGCTTCCTGTTGTGAAGCCCACACAGCGAGATATAGATGCACATGTAGAGCCAAAAATGAGACAAGTATATTTAGCATCTCTCCCTTTTGATGTTCTCCCCCTCTCCTCCCTTAGCCTGCATCTCTCTCTCCCTCTCGTGCCGTTGCTTTACAGATAAGACGTGCTTCTCTCTCCCAGAGGAATGGAAATATCTGCAAGGACATTGTAAACACAGTAAACAGGGCACAACACCATTAAGTCGTCCATGACTCAGCGCTGGCACAGAGATTCTGAGCTGCTGCTTTTAACAGGAGCTGTATAACAGTCTTCAGAAAAAGAAAAGCAATTTCAATACAGAATGTGAAGCATATTCAATGATGTAGTAGCCTTCACTTGGAAATAAGTCCAGTCAACCTTAGCAACAGTAAACAGTTTTAACAAGCGCCGCCTTTCTGCAGCATGGTTTTCAGACCATGTTCTGAAAAATAAATAGCTTAAAAAGGTCAAACTAAGGCACTCAAAACACTAACTCTCAGCATTGAAGTGTTGATGTGTGTGATGGGGCTGAAAACTGCAGCTTCTCTAAAATTTGAACTTTTTCTCCAACTATTTGGCTATATTCAATACTGTTCACAAGTTTAAAATAGACCAGACAGCAACACAACAACAAGGCATGTTGCATTTTAAATAAGGGGGTGGGATTATGAGTTTTTTTCTTGACTTGAAGAAGTCATTGTTTTGTTCTTACCATGCTATCATCGCAATCACTACTAGTATTGTTATCTCTGAGAAAACATGAAAAGTAGAGAAAAAAAAAAAACATGAAACTCTCAACATGCAGGGACTTGGATCATGCTAGAGTTAATCTGCCACAGTGAAAATCGTATCTTAATTCATTGAGCAAGTATACACTTCAAAAGACAAAAGAATTAAGTTATCAAATTATTATTATTATTATTATTATTATTATTATTATTATTATTATTAAGTACTTTTTGGGATAACTGAGTGCATGCCCTTTGTGTGAATGAATCCGAATGAATTAGGACTGTCCAGAAGTGCATCATGTGTTTGTCTTTGAGCTGTGTGAGCAGCGGCTGTGTATGGGAGAGAGTGGGTTAGCCGGTCGGTCGCTGCAGTGAATGGTGGCTCTGTTGCAGAACAGCGAGCCCTGAGCCTTCTGACTGATCAGGAACACGAGGTCAGCACTTGATGTTCCCTGGACATTGTCTCGTTGTTATCTCAAAGCTTCCTCCAATCATGTGACTTACAACTTGCAGCGGCTCAGTATTCCTTTCAGAGTTGACATCTTTTGAGGGATAACAAGGGTAAAGACTAAACAATTCAGCTTATGTAGTCATTTGACCTGTTACTGGAATTATCTCTGGGGTTTGTTTTTTTTAGGTACTCACATCCTTAAGGGCCACAGACGAGAAAACGTATTAGGTGAATTAAAAAATACAGTGCAAATACAAACACTATTTTTAAAGGTGGTGTTTATTTCAGGCGACGTGGTGCATTGGAAGCCATTGTCCACAGCCTTCGTTCTCTGGGAAGAACAAAACTAAGAACTATATAGTCACTTATACTGAACTTTCAACCTATGAGCATTTGTGAAAAACAAAAGATAAGATTTTGGGTGGAGTATCAGTTGGAGTATAGTTATGATGTACCAAAATATAAGGCCAGTCCAGGATATTTAATATACTTATCAAGTGTGAGTCACCCAAAAGCCACAGCTTATCTCTTCATGCCTTAAGCACCCTCCCTATTTCCAGCTGGTCCCATCTGACCACACCTTTTTCAGTGTTTTTGTGTTGGACTAACAGCTGTGAAGCAAACTGATATTAAAGAATTGACTCCATACTACGCTGGACCAGATGAAAGACATTTCACACTCCGGTCGCTCTGCAGACAAACTGCTCCAGAAGGTGGATGACAGGTAGAGCACCCACCCATTATCCTGACCGTCACGGTATCCTGAACACAAACCGAGGTCAGAGGCAGTTCAAGGGTAATGGGAGCGTTTGTTTGCATTCCAGGGCTGCTTCTATGTTGCTTTAGTGGTCAGGCAGTCAGTGTTTGTGAGTCCTGGGGGCACATAATCTCTGCACCCTCCTATGAAGGGCTACAGGTCATCTGATGGAGGGAAAGGGTTATCGTGGGTTAGGGGTAAGAGGTGTGCGGTAGTGAACAAGCACAATCCTCCGCCAAGAATAGACATCACCCAAAACCCCCGAGGCAGGAGGAGGAGGGAGCAGTGTGCTGACACCCTACACTTGAGAAAGACTGAGTGGAGGGGGGTGGTGGGGTTTAAAGTAACTGGAGGGCAAGTGAGAGCCTCTGTGGCATCCAGTCTTCAACTAGACACTGGGATGGTGACCAGGGTTGAGTTCTGATTGCTGGTTTCATTTCGGATCTGGTTCCAAGTTGGTTTAAATACCTGGAATTGTTTTGCTCAAAACCTTTTGTCAATTATTTAAGGTCCTCCCTATTTTTTTTACTATCAAAGAGTAATGTACAAAACATTCAGGTAGCAATTTAGCTACAGGTATTGAGAATTTGTTTGGCAAGCTTTCAGTTCTTAAACTTTTGTTGTTGTTAAAACCTAAACCTAAATAGAGTTCATATGGGATTCGGGAAGTTTCTGATTTGGTAACAGGTTCGATACTGGATTAGGATTCTATCCAATGCAATGAAATTGACTTTTAATTAAAAGCTTATCAGTTAAGGAGAAGTACTAAAGTGATATCACACACGCTAATCTAAATTAGTAGTAAGTGTATTTCCAGATATTCACAGCACAACTCGGCTCAGTGACAGACGAGAAGCCAAGAGCAGGAACAAAGCCTTCAGTGCGGCGCAATGCTTGATGTTGGACACGGGTCACATACAGTCTCCCAGGCCTCCCTCATAAATCAATGCTATCCGGCTGAAGGGGGGGGAAGAGAAGAGT
This sequence comes from Sander lucioperca, assembly GCF_008315115.2. Classification (NCBI taxonomy): domain Eukaryota; kingdom Metazoa; phylum Chordata; class Actinopteri; order Perciformes; family Percidae; genus Sander; species Sander lucioperca. Next base: position 8,830,593 of record NC_050175.1, read on the forward strand.
GCCAACACTAAATCCAATTATAAAATGGGCTGGCACCACTCAGCCTGAGGACGGTGTCTACCTGAGCCCTCAGGGGAGACAGCCGAGCCTGGGGTGCCAGCTTCAGCTGTGGCAGCAGAGAGGAAGAGAATCAGCAGGGAAAGATGTGTGTGAGATTGTTTGCGAGTACATGTGTGTATTTGTTACAATCAACAGTGTTCCTGGTTGGTGTGTGTGTGTGTGTTTTTGTGGCACACTGCCAGAGGCACATATCTGAGTAGAGCACTATGGGCGCCAGGCGCCAGCTGAACCTTTTTATTTCAGCCCGCTGCTGCAACTGCCGGGCAACTTGACTGCACCCTGGCACCTGTCTCACACACACACACACACACACACACACACACACACACCACAAAAAAAACACACAACAGGGTTAAATGCACGTAGCATGAAAGAGACTGACATTAAGCTATGGCACCTGTCAAGGATTTACCATGAATGACAAAGTATAGGCAGGAGACACCTCTGATATCCTGAAGCCACAAGCCGTGACCTTTCCTTCCCTGCTCAAAGACAGAAGTTGTGTCCAAAATCCCTCACACATTCACTACTTCCTGCTCACAATATGGGGATTTCTATGTAGATGACTATATAGTGAGCTCATCGGCAAAATAAAAAAATACTTTCGGACACTACTCGGGCCATTTTCTCAGCGCCGCTCTTTAAATCATTGCCATTGCACAATTAAAACGTGCCAGATCAACATCGGCCGGTGGACCATCCATAATAAATTCCGACATGAATTGTAGTGATACTAAATACATATTACACTGAATGTATTTTTCCAAATTAATAAATAGAAAGTACATTGGGCAAGTACATAAGTACGTTGTGGTCGTGTTGTAATGCTCTGCTCATATTAAACATTATTTTTGTTGTTTTCCGGAAAGACAAACTTTCCTCGAAATACTTCTTAATAATACTCTTTTTAAACAGCTTTTAGAGCTCTGAGGAAATGCCACCCTATACAATATAAATTGTTCTCTCTTTGTTCTCACGATCATTTAAATATTTTTGATTAGGCGAAGAAACAGAATAACTAACGACGTAGACGTACTGCTCTTGCTAAACTTCCAAGACGTCGTCAACTTGTCAATGAAAAAATTTACCTGATGCAAGGCTTCTACATTTGTTGGTTAAAATACAGTAGATATATACATATATCGTTTCTGAATTATCAGTGTGGAAATCAAATTGCATTTAGTGTCAGACTACACCCCCTACTGGGGAAACTTAGGCACAATTTTCTTTTCACATTACATACGGTACTATTACAGTGTGATTACACTGTCACATAGTTATTAGTCACATAATTATTTACATGACACCCTTACCAGTCTTAATATCTTTATTTACAGTATTGTATTGTGCTCTGAAATGCAAAAATGTCCTGCCAGACCTCTGCCTGTCTCGTTCATCTCCTCCGCTCACTGTTGTCAGCCCCTGAAGAGTAGGGCTGGGTACCAAATTCAATACTTTTAAGGCGCCGACCAAATTGGCTCTTCAGTATCGAAAAATGCCTCATCATTTCAATTTCAATACCCAAGGAGTAAATCTCATCAGCGTCAGTGAGCCAATAAGCCTGCAGCATGCTTCTCCCAAGATCTAATAATGCTGGTGATTGGCTGTCTAATGTTACACCTCGTAGAGGCTGGCAGGAAAAACTCTACATTACGCACAGAGACGGGGCTCACGTAGTAATAGCTAAAATAAAAATAGCTAAAAAAGCTAAAAATAACAAAAAGATTTGTGCCGTAATGTTGTAATTTCTTTTTGTTAAAATTGATTTTAAAAAAAATTTATCGAAAAAAGTATTGTTTAGGAACCAGTATCGAAGTCACAGTATTGGTATTGAATATTTTTTAACGATACCCAGCCCTACTTAAGAGATTAAATTAAATGTATAATTGATATCTCTGGGGCTTGTGTGACATTACCAATGTAATTTAGCTACTTTTAAAGTTTAAAGTTAGCGACACTGTACAGAAGAGGGCTAGCGAACATTAGTAAGCTTGTAAACTAGCCATGACTTGTGCAGTAATGGCGTAACGCATTGAATTCACAATTTATCACTTGGCTATGAAACTTGCAATACTAACTTCAACATACTATTGCAAGTTAAACAGAAATTACTTACATTTGTACGGCAGGTTGCAGTCACGCTGCTCTCCCTTGTCCGTCTGTTATTTTTCCTTCAGCGCAATGCATGATGGTATATAGGGCATGGTTAGTGACCATCGTTGTCCACGATCCTCATGCACTGCTCTCTTAAGAGAGCAAGAGTCCGCACAGCATCCCTATTAAATGAGCAATTTCAGAAGTGACTGTGTTTTATGAATGCTGCTCTAAAGTGTGTCCCTGGCTCCCTTCTGGCTGCCAAGGTTACAGCAATCAATCGAAGATCTAAAGTAGCCTGCAGCAGGAGAGGTAGTCAGAGAGGACACCGACTGACATTGTCAGGAGGTATTTCTAAGTGTGCCCGAACTGCTGCCTATGTATAGTACCAGTCATTGTATTGTCCTTAGAACTTTAGGTTGACCCTTACAGAAGTATTTGACAATAGTGCTATCTAACATGCTTGTTTTCCTAGTTTGATTTATAAATCAAACTGTATATTCATTTATATAGTCCTTTGTGGTTTCTGCACATTAATTTGGATTATCAGCAACATTTTAAAACACTTTCCAAATGGGTCTGTAGCTGGAAAGTGAGCTGTTCATTTCTACTGGTGCAAACCGTTTGGCTCTTATAGAACTTGTGCTGTAAACTGAAGCCATCAAACTCCCAAGGATAGTGAAAGTGAAAATGAACAGGCCAGTCTGGACACTGACCAGAGTTTTTTAATAGCCTAGTCCAACCCCAGCATACAATCCAACTTCCAGGGCTAGATCCAGGCCTGGCTCGGATTTAACTGTGCCCAAGATTTCCTCTCCCTTCCAGGCTAACACCTGTACATGATCTGTAAGGAGCACCAGTCTTCCAGGTCTGGACAAAACATCCCTGCATGCTCTATAACCAATCACCTCATAACCTAAGAGCAATGAATGCAATTAGCATCTGCCACCAACGCAAAGTTATGTGAGAGCCTGAGGGCTGCCCGATAGGTGTGACGAGATCTCGTCCGACGAGATCTTGCGAGATTAAACCGTGACAAGATTTCTCATTGAAGTAAAAAGTGTCTCGCGATATCGGTACACAAGTGCAGAGCAGCAGTCAGCATGACAGATGAGTCTGACTTTGACCTCGAAATTAGCGTAGAAGATCCCCCCGCCCGTTCTCCAAACTGTTATACTGTTTACTGTACAATGACAAATTCAAGTACAAAACAACTGGTCTCAACTACTGCAAGAAAACGCTTGGTTATGTTGTAACCTTGCTTCTCTGAGTGAAGAGACTATCTCTCCACCATACATATGGAATAAGGACGGTGTAACTGTTGAGAGAAGTCATTTGAGTTTATGGCAAAACCTTTCAGTGCTCGTTTTTCATTTTGTGACTTTCGATTGAATAAAGGACTATTTTTCCAGTCTTATTTCTTCATTGAAGTTTTCTTTAAAATAGGTTAAAATCTCGTCTTGGCTCGTTCTCGTGAACCCAATCTCATGTCTCGTTTCGTGAGCTGGATGTCACACCCCTACTGCCTGATGCTCAAGATTTCTGTCTTTGTCCAATCCGAGCAAGAGGGCAAGTGGGTTGCTGCCAATGTGAAGCATTTGACATGTTCCATATCAATTCTACACAGGTCAAACCTTTTCTACAACTCTAGTTCTTCTCTACTTTAATCACAGACAAAAAAAAAAAAAACAGACATACTGTATGGATTGGCTTTAGAAAAACCACAGAGCCCCCTGCCTGCTACCGTCAGACCTACAATCCAGAGGGCCTATAGTTGGTTCTCCCCATTGTGGTGTCCTTGCCATCTGTGACAACGATGGAAAGCATACACTCAAGACCAAGGCCTCCCAGATTTATACACAAAAATCACAAAAGAAGTGGGACAAGCCTTTGAGAGAACCCATATTGGGCCATGACTATGATTTGGTAGGATGACAAGCCAGACCCACATCAAGATGTTGGGTCTGGGAACTCACCATTGGCAGGGCTCAACCCGAGGGGTGGGATAAACGGTTGTCTTTCAAATTCCCTCTGCACGCAATAGGTAACATCTTCCTTTTTTAAGAATGACTTCAGTGCCGTTCTTTGTTCTTTTCTCAAAGAAAAGCTTAACTCCAAGTCTTCCAGAGTTGCGGCCAAAGCCGATTCAAAAGACCACTGTTCGCCAGCAGCAGCAGCCATCTTCTTTGTTTTCAAGTAGCAGGGAATTCACGCGGAACCATCGCAACTCTGCAGTCATTATACTGACTCTATACACGATGTGATTGGCTTGACTAGAGTTTGTTTTTTCCAGCTCGCAAGCCAACGGAGAGTTGCTAGACGACCCTGGCTGCAAATTACATTTGCTGCCGCTAGGGTGCGTCTACATTTCTAGGCTAATGATTTGGAGCAAGATCTCTAAAATAAATGTGGGCTAAATGAAAATGAGGACGATGTGAGAGAATGGACTTTGCCCAACATAGATGGATTTGTCTCTTGATGGCCGATACAATAACTTAAGTAGGCGCTTCTCAGAATAGAAGCCCCATAGAAAGTCCACCTAGCAAAAAAAGTGGAAAAATCATGCTGACCCAATTAGTGCCGACTCTCAGCAGAGTATTGTTGCGGCCCGCTTAAGTTCACTTCAGTCGAGGCAGATGGTTCCCCTGGTTGTGGTGGAGAGTCTTGTTGTTGTTGTTGTTGTTATGATCCATCTCTAGTTTTGCCTTAAGGCATAAAGACTAATTCTGGCCTCTGGGAGTGGCCAAATACAATCCTCAGGCAACTGTAACACTGTACCACTTATTATTCATCCTCTTCTTCTTTCCTTTCATTTTTCTTCCTTCCAGCACATCTACTGCTTCTTGATAATTTAAACACTAAAAAAATGCCCTCGTACACCGAGATCCAACTACTGGACTTTTCCAAATACATTTAAAAGTAGAATGTACCGGAACATTATTAGTTCTCCGTTTTGCTAAATGTTAGCCTCGATGATTAGTTTATGATTGGTTTTTGGGGTTTTATTTTTTAATTTAGTAATCCATGATTAGGACCAACACAAAATCTGCAACCAAGGGTTATCAGTTTTAAACTGTTTAAAGTTGCAGCTATTTGCAAGCATGTATTTGAGGAGATGTTCAAAAGAGTCTCAATCTTGCAAACACTGCTTAATGTTTACGTTAACATTTGAAATTGCCCCTTGGTGTAATCCCAGTCCTGCATTTAAGATCATTTGTGATGATGACAGGGAAGTCCAAAGTAAATTAACATCTGAGTACAACCTGATTAACAACATTGACATGAAATGGGGAAAAAAGCAAGCAATCGTGAGTGACCGATTGATTGCTGCAGCACTACCAGACTAGCAGTCTTTTAGTTCTATTTAATGCACAGGAATATTTTAAAGTGCTCATATTATGCTTTTTGGCTTTTTCCCTTTCCTTTACTGTGTTATATATCTTTTTTGTGCACGTTATAGGTTTACAAAGTGAAAAAGCCCAAAGTCCACCCCAAAGGCACTTACCATCTCCAACAGAAAACACTTTTCTCAAACTGCTCCAAACAGCTCTATTGTAGTCCAGCTTTTACTTCTGTGACGAACGTGCGTCACTTTGTAACACATGTTATAATGCTCGCCTAGCTGCTAGCGTGGCACTCCCTCATGCTCTGCTTCTGACTGGCTAGTAGTCCTTACCTAGCTACTGTGCATGTGCGACTCCCAACAAAGATGTTATAGAAGTGTGATGCCTCACTCTGTAGCTAAAACAGAGAGCTCAACACACAGGGTGAAAAGAGGAGCTGCAGCAATGTGCAGTTCAACAAAAATATGGTGTTTTTTGAAAATTAAACCATGTAAACCTATTCTGATATAACCTCTAACTACAATTATGAACCTGAAAATGAGCATAATATGAGCACTTTAACACTGTCCGCTCTAGTTATTAAAAACTCTGACCATAAAACAATCGTGGCCCCTTTTATGGCACCAACTCTCGATCACTGCACCGTTAACAGTGGACAGCCATGGGCCCTTATCAGGCACTGCTGAGCTCAGTTCTATTCTGAAGGTGCTGTTATGAAACACTGAGTGGGAGTTGTAGTATTATACATAGCTGCCTGTGTAGGCCAACTCTTTAATCAGTCACTGTAATTGCCGGGATGGACTTTGAACCACAGACATATTTGTCTCCGCTTTTCATCCATGGCTAAACATCTAAGGGGAGGGAGGCAGCAAGCACTTGGGCCCCGGCCCCGTGAGCAGCCAAGCATGGCGGAGCAACGGAGGGGTCACAAACAGAAGAGTTTTGGCTGAGGGTGGGACGGAGAAGGAGAGACGAGGAATGGAGGGGGTGGAGTGGCTCAGAAAGAGGGAAGAAGGGAGTGTAGAAGCGGCGAATGGAGGGGACATGATGGTCCACAAGTCCCCAGTGGCAAAATTGAGTGCTTTTAAGAGCCCAAACAGGGCTCTCCTCTGAATACTAAGACTTTTCATAGAGGCAACACTGCTACAGAGACGCAGCTCCAAAGCCTCTCCTTTGAGGCCCCTGCAATATATGGGGCTTTCAACAGCTTGTGCAAGAGTAGGTCTAATTGGAAGTCGAGGCGATACAAGGAGGGGGTTAGGGAGGCGGGAGCAGAGGAGCTAAGGAGAAGAAGAGAGGCAAGGAGGGGTGCTTGATTTAAGAGGCCATTGTTTTAACAAGTACATTCTGCCTCCCCCTCCTTTCTCCTCATGGCCTCCCCTTCAGATGCCCACACTCCACAGAGTCAAAAGGCGGCGTTTAGCCCCTGTGAACGAAGAGGGGCTGGGCTTGTTTTGACACTTTGTCCTCCTTGGCTTCTGTGAAAAGGCCTCGCTTCTATGGGCCACTCGAGTTCATTAGGGAGTCCAGCGCTTTCAGCCGCGTCCCCATTCCAGCTCTATGTCTCAAAGGGGGCCTCCAAAGCCCTTCACTGTTTGTATAATAAAGTCCCTCACCACCACCTTCACAACTACCACCTCCATTTCCTTCATCACAGGCCTAGCTGCGTTAAAGCCTGTAAGGGTCCACTGAATGAAAATGGTGAAGAAGAAAGAGTGTGTGTGTGTGTGTGTGATGTAAAGAAGACGCATAAGCATGAAGACATATGGCGAAGAAGGAAGATGTGGGACAACCCTCCATGAAGTATGAATTACACAGGTACAGTGCTTCGCCTGCATCAACACCCAGCTGTGAGTGCACTCTCTCTGGTTAAGCATTGTGTGTGTGTTTTTTGTGTGTCGAGAGTCAGGTTTCAGCTCTCACACTTTCAGGTGACATCACTGTGCGTCGGTATTGAGGGGACAAAAGTGAGAGATGTCACTCTAGAAGGGCAAAGGCACTGAGATTATACAAGCCCTGGGGAAGTCTTAGCTGCCTCTGTGTGTGTGTGTGTGTGTGTGTGTGTGTGTGTGTGTGTGTGTGTGTACACATGAGCTACACTCTGAGATAATTACTGTGAGAGTAAGAGTGGGAGGAATTTACACCTCAGTTTTCTTCTAGCTAGCAGTTAGCTACCTCTGGTATGGTATGTCCTAATTTCCATTTTAAGTATAAAATGTACCAGACTCCCAGGGCACAGCCGTCTCTGTTATCATGAACTTGGAACTACTGTTGAAATAGCTTATGTTACACATGCTTTAGTTTTATGCAGAGGATCTTGATTGTGTTTTATGCTAGTTTAAATTTGGCAAATTAATAGTAGATCATAAAAGCACAATAATTAGGATGTTATTACAAATGATGACAACAATTAGTCCATCAACAGAATCAACAATTTTGATAAATCGAACATTCCAAATATTATCCGGTTCCAATGTGAATGTATTTGCTGTTTTCTCTGTTTTATGTTGTAAATGGACTATCTCTGTGTTTGGACTGTTGATGGGACAAGACATTTTTAAGACGTCAGCCTGGGCTCTGGGAAACTGATTTTTTTTTTTTTTTTTTTTTTTTTTTTACTATTTTCAATTTTAAATTTGCCAAACATTCGACAGGCACTGTAGCCTTTGGAAGTCGGTGTCACGTTGAATCAGGTTTTTGCGAGTGTGTCTGATATTTCTTTGGAAGCGTTTTTCATACCATAGGTGCAGCAGCGTGCCTCCTACTGGTTTCAACAGCTAGATCGACATCAGATACATAGCAGGTGTTTCCCTGCAGTTGTACAGTCGCAGGGAGGGAAAGGCGACACTGATACACCATGTGCTCATACTGTACGCAGTGTGATCGGAAAGTCACCCAAGGACATTCAGCTGTTTTTCTACAGAGCTGAGCTACACACCAACATCAGATGGTACGCGGACAGCAGCTAAACGTGACATTTGGTAAATACAGGGAGACTACAGATTTCACATATTGTTTTACGACATCGAAACATCAAGCCTTTAAGCTCCACATTCGGCCCGTTAGGTTGCCAAGAGTGTAAATGCACAGACAGGATGTATTGACGTGATACAGGATTTAACACGGGTGTGTGTTTGGGGGGTAAGTGTGCTGTTAAAAGTTAAGTCTTTTGTGGGGTCTCAGTCAAATCATATCACACTCTAATCTTATCTAAAGCTTGAGATGGAAGCTGGGGGTGTTTGTGTGTGTGTTCCTGAACATATGGCTGAACAGGCGGTTTGTGCATACAGGCATGTTGAGGGAGGTGAGGGGCCATCATTCGGGCACCTTTTAGAGGTGAGCTATGAGACAGCTGCAAGCCCCCATCTGCAGGACCACCACTGGTGAACAGAGAGGTTTATAAGTAGGAAAAAAAATATTTATGTAAAGAGATATAGTCAAATAAAAAACGCTTCTTCCCCCCCCCCCCCCCCCCCTCCCGACGATATCATCATCCATCACGATGTTTTACTGTAAACATCGTCAACTGCCAATTTAGGGGACATCGCCCAACCCCATTGTGGAGAGAAACAAAAAAAACAGAGTCACAGTTCTGACATCAATCAACAGAAGAAGCTTCATCACACACACACACACACACACACACACACACACACACACACACACACACACACACACGTCCAGTTAGAAGAAGCCTGTCTGTCTCTGTAGTTATTTATATCCTATAAGCAGCTGGGTGCTTTAGTTTTTAACAAACAATACTTTAACAGGGAAACATTAAGCACTTTGCTGGGAGAATTTTCAGCAGCAGATTAACATACGTTCAGTGCTCTAGTAGTGACGACAGTTTGTATGGGACAAGATAAACTACAGAGGTAATGAAGGAACATGTCACCCAGTGCAACAGTGTGGCTCCTTGATTGAGGACTTTGTGTGTTTAGTAGTATTTCTGACAACAATTAAGCTCCATGGAACGTAGGGATAAGTTATATCAGGCTTTGGCAAAACAATTCAGTGTTGGCTTGGATCTTTTCATGACATTTGTTGACAATAAGAAAAATATACAGTACAATATCACCAGTTTCCTTTTTGCGTCGCCTCACAATCTTGACAAATAAAAAAAATAAAAACATCATGGAGGAATTTTGATAATGGAAATGGTTGTTAAGAAATGATCATCCAACAGAGGATATTAAATCCAGGATATTAATGATTAATTGCCGTCTATTGAGAAATACAACTTTCAACTGCCCATTCATTCATTTCCAAGATTAATTGGATACCCCCTGCCCAAAAGATGACAAGGGGACAACTGTCCTGCACTGACAAATTGTTCGGATGTTTCTACTGCCCACGGACAAAAGTCATCCCCAAACCACATGTTTGTGTGTGTGGCCCACTGAGCAGTTTAAGCCATTAGACATGCAGAAAATATGGCCCTGCACAAATTCCCTGTTGACACTCAAACTGAACCCGTGCAGACACTGGCATCAAACAAATGTCTTCTTTTTGTCTGTAAAGAGGATCCCATGGTGTCTTCTTGGATACACAATAATAAGTGGCTTATTTTTAATGCATGGCTGAAACCACATTTGGAGACCAAAAGAGGTCTTTCATCACAAAAATCTGCCAAAGCAACAATCATTTCTCACGGATGTCTTCAACCAAATTTGCTAGAATCATCAGCGTCCCTGCAGATGCTTTGAAGTGAAGCCCCTGAAGAATCAAGTTACTATGGATCTGTACAAGTGTGTGTCCTTCAAAATGTCTTTGTGTCCCTGCCCCCCTCCCCTGGTTGTGCTCAGACAGCGAGTCTCCAGCTCTGCTTATCTTTCTGTCCTTTACAGCAGACCCCCGCTGAGACAGAGAACCAGAGTTTATTACAGTCTCCAATAATCTGCAACCCCCAAGGAACACAGATTCATACTACATGGCCTAAAAAAAAACGACGACCGTCCCTTTTGATACCAAACCTCTACGGTGATGTGGCCTGAATTTCATGTTTTTTTTTAAAGACAGCGGGCATGTGTTACCTGAGGTCACCGTTTCAGAGAGAAACATTATTATCAAAATGTGATGGAAATCTGCCGTTGGGATTTTATATTTTTTTTATTTAAATCTAACCACTCAAACAAGAAATGTTCATTAAACTAAAACCAAACATTTTGTAATACATGTTTTAAGGAAACTTAGGTTGCTGGTGTTACCAGCTCCAGACAAGAATGGACTGCGTTTATGTAGCACATTGTCTCTCATTCACCCAGTCACACTCACACACTGATGGGCAATTCCTTCACCATTGGGAGCAATTTGAGGTTAAGTGTCTTGCTCAAGGTCCCTTTGCCATGTGGACAGGAGGAGGTACGGATCAAAACACCAAGCCTACAATTAATTGCGAACCACTCTACAACCTGAGCCACAGCTGCCGGCAGACTAAATGCTTTTTTTGTGACTGATCAACAGAAAAATCGGGCCATAGTTAGTCTGGAATGCTCATTTTCATTTGTTGTCCCTGTGCCAGATGTTAAAATGTATCTTAATTCTTTTGGCTGTTTTTGGTCTGCACTATAAATTCCTTCAAACATCAGGCCATTGAAATAAACAAACGCACATTGGCGGCAATCTTTCATCATCCTCGTAGTGTGTGAAAGCGGCAGCAAAAACAGTATAACAGAATTAAAATCCTTGACATGGATTTCCACCAGTGGACCATTTCTGTTGTTACACCGCCAACCGTTGCGCTCGCACTGATGGCTGCCAGTGGTTGACTGTTTGTTTTCTTGCTTGTGTGATCTCAAAGCGGACATCTGTGACATATATAAGCTCTGTGAACATAATTGAAATAGGCCCCGGGGCCGTGGGCATCATGTTCTGAAATGAAAAACGACCCCAAAGACGAGAGTACCCCTGGGGGGTCTCACAGGGAGAGAGCCAGGTGATTTATAGGAAGGTGAAGGAACATGAGTAGAGGGACGGTGGGGGGGGGAGGTCCTCACATTCATCCACATGGGAATGTTGGAAGCGGGGTTCAAATCAAGTAATCATAGGTTACCTCCAATGCTACCTTGGAGGTGCAATTCCATCCCCTCAGCAGAGACACACAAAGCACAGTGGGGGTATCAGGTGGGCCAGTCTGCCTTCCCTTGGTGAAAGCAAAAGCCTGGCTGACACCAACTCAACTAGCTAGACCAGAGGACGGACACACACACACACACACACACACACACACACACACACACACACACACACACACACACACACACACACACACACACACACACACACACACACACACACACACACAGCAGCTCCAGTCTCAGAACCCATAATGAAACGTTCACCCTTGTCCTCCCCCTGAAGCCCCTGAATAGCTTCAGCCTCGACAAGAAAGTCAACAGAGTGGAAGGTGAATGTGCATATATGCCAAAACAATCAAACTCTGCCAAGTGTACAGACAAAGGAGTCCCGTTTCATAGACCTTGAGCCACGGCCACATCCTCGAAAACAACCGTTCTCTGTCGGAGAAAAGTATCGTCGCCTGCAGAGTGGAATCTGTACCAAAAACAACTTTGTGGCAAGCAATTAATCTGTCTGTAGGCTGAGTTATTCTGTAATATCAACATTGCAACACCATTAATACCAACACAGTTACTCGGAGGACACTTAATCAAATGTGGTGTTGGAGCTATTTTGCAAGACAATGTCATAAATCATCATTCTAATGCTCGCTGGGTACGCAAAACCACGCCTGCAGGTTCTGTGAAAAGGTCACTAGTTGAAGTGTGTGTGAGTGTGTGTTAGTCCAGGATGAGTAGGGCAATGCCAGGGGACTAATCAATCCGATGAGGGGATACAGGTGTCAGAGAAGGACACAAAGGCCAGCAGCAACCTAAGAAGGCCAAACTCCCTACCTCCCCCTCCTCAACCCGCTTTCTCCTCAATTCTCTCTCCGTTCCTTTAACTCCTGTGATTTTCTACTTTTTACTTCTTCTGTTCTCCTTCCAATTACCACTAGTGCTGAAATAATTAGTCGATTAGACGATCAAAAGAAAGTTTATCAACAAACATCTTCGATAATCATGAAATGGTTTTGCAGAGGTGGCAAGGAGGAGATGTGACAGGTCCTGGCACACCTCATCTCTAGGGTTTTGTATTGTTTAAAATGTGTCTGTACTCGTGAGGATACGATTCCGGAGTTTTGGTGCCGAAACCGATACCATAATTTCTGATGAGGTGACCCGCCTGTGATAATACAATGCTGTAAACTCATTCAGGGCTTTTATCAAGTAAAACATACCAAACATTTACCACTTTCTGCATCTTAAATGTGATGTGGTGGACTTTAAGTTGGACAAAAGAAGCTATTTGAAGATGTAGCCTGAAGTTCTAGTAAACTGCAATGGACATTTGTTTATGACGTAAATAATCGCAGCCCACCTCTCCTCCTTTACTGTCATCATCTCCTTTCTTTTCTTATTCTTCGTTTGGCTGCAGAAGCTAAAACCAACCAACCCCACTTAAGGAAGGATTTTTTTTTTTGGGACAGTTGCCAAGCTGTCAGATTTATACATCAGCACCGTCTCAGTTTAGTCCTTTTCAATTCTGCAGGAGGAGGATCATCATTCAAGTTGAATATTTCATCCCATCCCCAATCCTCAATGGATTATGGATTTATCGGTCAATGATGCTTGACTGTAAGTACAAATGTGAACTAATGTGCAGTGACGCCTTCAGTGGAACAACACCAGAGGTTCTGACTCAACCTGTGAGTCCAATCAATAGTTTATTAGTAAATGAGGAACCTTCAGTGGGGATCGCAGGAGTGGGTGAAGGGTCGTCCTGTCCCAGACGACATCATTAAATCGTATAACACACTCCCCAACACACCATTAAACTAACTCAGCCTATTACTGCAAGGCCACTAGACCTAGCTGAGAAGGCATCTTGACCGAACACACACACACACACACACACACACACACACACACACACGGCAGCTGGTCTTTATAATGCCATTCACAGTACACAGCTTAGAAATTATAGCCTTTACCACTTAATTCATCTTTCCATGAACCATTATGTATATCTTATAATACAAGAGTCAGGAAAATAAAAGAGCTGATATGTCAGGGTTAGAGCGATATCTCACGTTGCCAATATTTGGGGCCCGATATGATAATCGTTTCAATTTTTGACGCACTGGAACTACATTTTTGCTTTGAACATTTTATTTAGTCAATTCATTGTTCAAAGACATGTCTATGTTGGGTTTTCATGTATCCTGGAGCTTTCCAACCACTGGACATCTGTGGGATGAGATCTTGTCTTAAAAGAGCCACTACCCCTAAAAATAATGTCATTAGTGCGAGTCTGACTGTCAGTGTCACATGAGGGTTTAAATGCTATTTCAGAGGATTTTCCACCCTGACAAATATAAAAAACGCTGAGGGGAAAATGTCGTATTTGGAATTGCTGGCATGATAATGATCACATTTAAAGATCTTGAATTGAAAATTGGAATAAACACCATTTATCAGGTACTGGCCCTACAAAACCAGTGTCAGTTGTGTGCCACAGTGGACTCACTCATGCACGACAGGCGACGATGTGTTTAAGACATGATACAGGCCCGGCAGACTTAATTGCTTTAGAACAAGTCCATTATTAAACGAGACCCCCCCCCCAATCCAGATAAAGAGGGGAGAAGGGGGAAAAACGTTGATAACTATATCTTAAAAGGATGAAAGACCCAACTATAAATAGGATGTGGATCATTCAGGGGGGGCTTTTGTTTTCAATTGGATATTGAATCTTATCTGGCTGACATTTCGGAGACAGTCTACTGGTGACATTTAGGAGTTGTCACAATTACAGCAACCTCTTTTTGGAGGTCTAACCAGCCAATTACAGATATAATTGTTGCTAGCCTGTCGGATAAATCTTTTCATGTCACGTCAGAGGGCACAGCACCCGTGTGTGCATGATGCTTAGCCCGCTGTGTGTGTGTGTGTGTGTGTGTGTGTGTGTGTGTGTGTTTAGAAATAGCTTACGTAGGGTCTTTGCATTCCAGCGGCTGTTCTAACATGTTGTAAATACAAGGTGTTAGAGAAAACATAGAAAGAGGGTGGTGGAAATCACTCAGACCTATTACAAGTGCTGCTGGGGGCGGGGGCAGGGGCGGGGGGGCAGGATGTAGGTTATCATAGATAAACAACCCAGTTCACCTGCAATCACAGTCAAGAGCAACATGCTTGTTTTTTTTGTTTCGTTTTTAACTAAATGGAAAAATAAAAGGCAACATCCACTAAAATCATCATACCTCATAAATAAAAAGTTTTGTTTTAAGTCAGTGGATCATTTGCATAACAGAGATAACTGAAAAGTGCATTTTTAAGTAAAAGTTAAAAATACAAAAAAACAGTTCTGTACTTTTTTGCAGCTTTATAACCCATGCAAGAGCACAAACTCCATATTGTCTTTCTTACATTTCATGACTCATTCTCAGCTTCTAGGCATCCACAACAAGCCACAACTTAAACCTAACCAGTATAATGCTTGCAGAATGCTTAAACCAGCATTTTAACTGATTTAAGATTTGGGGTTTTTTTCCTCATCAGCAAGGGCTGATAGCAATCTGCCTGAAGGTGGAGCTCTGACAGGACATCAGACATGCATACACCCCTCATATTGTAGTCCATACAACCTACATGCATGTAACACCAAAAAACTGTTAGAAAATCTTCCAAATCCCCATATACCCCATAGAATCATAGTGCCACGCGCTACAACATCTAATACCCATATACTTCCAACAGCACGTTTCGCTGGCATGCAGAATAAGAAGGGTCCAGAGTTGCCTACAAGACATAGCAATTGTATGTATCAAAAGTTAAATTACAAAATTAAAACATTTTCTCAAGTTAAATCTATAAAAACTATGCACATCTGAGAGCTCGGACCATCGCTTCACTTACACACGCATGTTGTTGTCAAACATGATTAAAAATAAATAAATAAAAAGTCAAAAAGATTAACGCTCAAACTCAGACATATTTTCCACTACAGTTTCTATTTTAACCACCTAAATTGCCCTCTCTAATATGGGGGAAACTTGGCTGCTGAGTTTCTATGTCTGAATGTGCGAGTCAGACCAATTCACAGAGCTCATAGGGACGGAATACAACAAAAATACAGTTAACAAACACCGGCGGTGCACAAATACCTCCGTTCACCTCTCTCAAAACAAGCTCACATGCAGTTCCAACTCCACTTTGCAGCGTTTTTAAACGGACATTTTCTTACCTGGACTCTGGCTGAGCAGCAAAGTTATCAGGGAGCCCCACAGCACCGCGGCCAGCTGCATCTTGTACCCCGCTTTTCTCTCGCTTCTCCGGGCTTCCCTTTCCCTTTTCCCTCGTCTTCTACTTCTTTTCCTCACAGTTAAATATCAACGTGCTTCAGTTGCAAGTAGACGCTCCGACTTTCACGCTAACCTCAAACCATGACTGACTTTTTAGCCCCTTTTCTCTGCCCGACCTCCTCCGCCTCCTTCTCTTGTGTGTGATAACGCGACAAAACCGGGATTAAAAAGTTAACTCTGAGGGGAACTGCCTGGCTACGGTCTCCATCATGTTGTGCTCTAGTTCCTGACGCTGTAGCTACCAAAAAGGAGCTGTGGGCTGTACCAAACGCAAGCGAAGGGGGAGCTAACTGTGTCTACGGCGGTGTATTTAAGCGAACCTGTTCGTAAATGAGCATCAATGACAAATGTTTAGCACGTTACGTATTATATAATACAAAAGAAAAATTGAATCTCCCCAACTTGTTGATTTTTTTGACGTTGTAATTACCCTCCTTCCTCTCCCTACTTCCCTATCCCGCAAGACATTGGCTCGTCCAAAATATCTGCTCTCGTTGTGTCATTTCTTAAATTACAATGTCTTTTTAAAAGATGCTGGTGGTCAGCAAATCAAAGGATAAATTCAGAAAGCATCTGGAGGCATGTGTATATTGTTTGTGTTTTCCCCACCGCGCTCTTATTTCGTACACAATGTGGGTTAAAGAAGAAGAAGAAGAAGAAGAAGAAGAAGAAGAGGAAGAGGGGGGTAAAAATCCTTCTCTGTTGTCACTTAAGTCATTGGAGGCCAATGACAGAGCAGTGGTTTCCACAGTGGGGTATAATGGCCATGAGATGAGGTCATTACACAGCCATTATTTAGTACCACAGATTTACAAAAAAAGTTACTGGGGGGTATTATGGTTTATATTAAAATGTAATTAAGTCCAAAAAGGTCACTGTGGACACGTTATTTATGTTACCCCAGGATTACAAGATGTTCCAATAGGGCTGATATAGTTACACCACAAGTTTATAAATGCAGTTTAGTCCAAAAACACGCACACTGCAAAATCCTATAAGAATATGACAGTGATTCCATCAGACATTAAACAGCTAGGCCTATTTATTACAATGAAGTCACTTTACATTCACTGCATGCTCCAATAAGAACATAATGTTGACACTATGTGTTTAAAAATGAGAGTTAAATCAAATAATATCACCATAATCTCACTGTTAGGGATCACATATCACCGGTTCCTATAGGAATAGTGTAATAGCACCACAATAAAGTAAGTAAGAAATGAAGTACTGTACACAAAAACGTCCTGTTAGAATGCTAGTATGTTAGTAAGTAAGCAAGGTTTATTTATATAGCACTAATCACAGACAGAGTCACAAAGTGCTTCACAGGCCAAATAAATATATACATTAAACAAATCAAATATCAATATAAATCACAATGAAACACAGTAAATCACATTGAATCACAAAGGCTTAAATCACAGAGTAATACAGTCAACAATGTGGCTAAACGAACACCTGATTAAAAAGTCTTTAGCTGCTTTTTAAAAAATATCAACAGAGGCCACCGCTCCTAAAACATGAGGCAGAGCATTCCACAGTCTGGGAGCCACTATTTCAAAAGCTCTGTCACCTTTAGTTTTCAGCTTTGTATGGGGAATAGCCAATAAGCCCTGATCTGAGGACCTGCTGACAACATAAGGGTGCAGCAAATCACTAATGTAAGCCGGCGCCTGCCCATGGATGGCTCCGTAGGTAATTACAAGAATCTTGAACTGCATCCTGATGGTATGAGGTCATGAGAGACTAAAAATGTGCATTATATTCTATAAAGTCTCACTTCAAGGCCTTCCAGGTCTCTTCAAACAGCCAATAGCCAATAATAAAACCATAAATAAAATATTAAACTTGAATCAACTTGAACAAATACTGTATTACCTCATACCAGTAGCATACAGGATTATAGGAATTATATCCAGATAAGATAAAATCCTAACAAATGTGATAGCTTGTCTTGAAAATATTTATTCGGTGAGTAAAGTTTAGAATTCAAACAGTGGTCTGTGTTCACAATGCTGGTAATAGAAAATAATCTCTTCTACCTCAAAAAGTGTTGCAATTAGATTTGAAAATGTCAGATTCAAAAAATCACACTGAATCTGACATTTTCAAGTGTAATTTGAGCCACGTTTATATGTGGCCCCAAACCTGATGCGTAACAGACTTGTGGAATTCTGACTCAGCAGTTATAGTGACATTTTTGTGACTTTTGTGTCAGTTCAACCTGACATTCATTATGTTTCAGCACTTGTGTCTGACTGTGGAGAGTGTTGGCATAGGTAGCAAGAAAAGCTGTGACAGTGGTGTTCGGGTGTACTTAGACAATGAGTGGTCAATGCAAAGTCCAGGGTCTTAAGGCTACGTCTAGGAAGGTCTTCACAAACAAACATCTCTTGTACTTTTGCGCATGCAGGTCATTTCACCAGCATGCATCCTGGTTGGCCACAGTCCACAACAAATAATTAGATTTCACAAATCACAGTTGAGCATTACGGCCTGCAGTGACAATGTAACCATTGTATGATGATTATCTACATTGATTTGTTGTTGTCTTTTAATACTAATGAGTTTGTAATGGTGCTTCTGGTGTTAATACATTTTTATTTTTATTTTAATTATGATATCATTTCAAGCATATCTCATTTTCTGTCCTTATAAAATGACTGAATCACTAGCACGTGCACTGCTCCACAGTCTACATATGTATGTCTCTCCTCTTTCCCTGGAAAGGAGGCTTTAGGCCCTACTTTCTAATTATGAGGCAGCTTCAGTTAGGACGTGAGCTCCCGCGTCTCTAAACAGGACATCATCATTCAGGGCACGATTCCCCTTCACTCTCCTGTGGAGCATCCCTCACAGTATTACATTTTATCCCAATGAAAGTAGTCTGCGCTGTCACTTATTAATGATTTGATACAGAGTATTTTAATAAACAAAGCTTTGGACAAAGAACTGTAGTAGCCTTGGGAAAAATGATAAAAACACTGAGCATTTTCAGATATATTATCCATTGTTTTATTCGTTACACATTTAAATTATATTCCTGAATGTAAGATCCCATAAGAGGAATAATACATAAGAGGCACAAATACTATGAAGTTGCAATACTAAGTTGATTTAGTGAATGCATTTACTGATTGTCAACAGCATATGCGGTTTAAAAATACAGATCCCACATTTCACTTCTAAATTACACATGTATCCACCCCTGGGGCTGCAAACACGCCTAGAGCAGCTACTGTATCTTGTATCCTGTATCGGTTTACGGCACTGCCATACAAGCCATGGGTTGAGAGCATTCATATCATCACGTATTAACAAAGAAGAGAGTCAACAATGTCGTGCAACAGGCAATTACACAGTGTAAATACATTAAACGACTATTACTGAAACATTTACAGCCATAAAAAGTGTAAAAAAGAATATAATCAAAATCTTGGGGATTGTTTCTTTAAATCCTAGAGGCCTGAGCTTGCTTCAAACATATTGCATTTTTTTATCATCTAACTTTCACTTAGATAAAAGTTAGATTTCACATGATGGAATCGTGGGGCTGCATCCAAAACATTTTATAACTTTCGGACAACAGACAATCCCACAATCACGTGCAGTGATTGTGCAGTGATTGGCCAGGTGTGCAGTATAAGACAGGGTTTGAACTACTCTCTCAATCTCTCCTTTTCATTCGTTATGCAACTACATCCTTCACTTTTCGCGTGTATAACTGAATACAACACCATGAATGCATGTGAGGAGAGACTGTTCCAAAGGTGCACCATTATCCCCATTTGTACAATTCGACACGCAAAAGACACAGAGTTCTCGGGGAGAGATTGGGGAGGCAGTATGATGCAGTCAGGAGGAAGCTGTGAAAGCAAGCTTTTTTGCCTTTGAGTGTAGACAGTGACAACAGTTAGAAACAGTTAGAGGTGTTTATAAGATCATCACAATCAAGCTCCGACATAACATAACTCTTTTTAGGAAAATTATACTGGTACCCTAACAGTTACATGGACCACTACTAAGTAACCATCAGTGTTTTTCTTTACTTCGTTATTTCTATTTCTGGAAAATTTCACTTTTACTTCACTTCTTTTCCTAAATAGGTGTCTTCATTACTCGTTACTTGCAAGACATGTTTTCATACGGTGGAGTGAAAGATTCTTCCTCAGAAAAAAAATTAAAATTCTATTTCTGTTTTTCTCTTGGTTGATGTCAGAGTTTGAATTTGATGTTTAAGAAGCTGTGGAAACCCTGAATATTATGCTTAACTATAAGGAAGCAACAATACATTTCATAATCAAGGTTTTTCTTTACTTCTACTTCTAAAAATTAAGTATATTTAATATCAGAAAATTACTTTTGATACTTAAGTACAGTAAATATCAGATAATTTAAGACTTCTGCTCAAGTAATATTGTAAAAGGTGACTTTAACTTCTACCAAAGTCATTTTCTGGTAAGATACTTGTACTTTTACTCAAGTATTGCTTTCAAATACTTTATACAAGACTGGTAAACATACCCACCTATAAGAATATTAAATGTGATATACTTAAGATATTATGTATTCATCAAAGCCAACAGAGCCCAAACTTGAGGCTTTAGGAGAATATGGAGAATGAAAATAAATACTGGATGAGTTTTCCATATTTATTATATATTTTTGGGCAGTAAGCTGATCCAGGATCAGGACCTGGACCTGGCCTGGCTGCAGTGTGAGCAGATAGAGGCTGTGGCCCCTTTCAGCTCCCATCTTGTCTCTGAGTGAAGGGATGGAGACATTTAATTATAAGCTGTGATTAATGTGTCCACGGCGGGCCAGGAGCCTGGCTGTGCAGCACCGAGGGCATTAGTTCAGGTCTCAGACTTATCTCACACACACAAACACACACTGAGAATGATTTTGTATGCTCTAGTACACATTGTTTAAACAATCTTATTGAAGAACCTGATCACTTGAAGTGGCAAAATGTCACACCACTGTTCCTCTGACTTTTGTATCCTCAGTCTCTTTCCACTGGGATGTGACACCTTTTGGCCAGTGCAACATATGGCTGTCAGAAAAAAAACTGTGTATGTGTTTATAGGTGCTGGGAGAACAGCTGTGGGCTTATCACTTTAGCTTCTACTGATAAATAAGGAAGTGTGCTAGGAGATGAGGAGGCCACCACAGATAGACGATCAGGCAGGTGTTGAAAGTTTATTTTTATTTTATTTTATGTTTAGTTTAGTATATGTTTGCGTGTGTGTGTGTGTGTGTGTGTGTGTGTGTGTGTGTGTGTGTGTGTGTGTGTGTGTGTGTGTGTAAAACACAGATTTGACCTTCCCTCATCACCACTTGCTTATATGAACATTCTTCTCTGAGATTAACACAGGATGTGATTAATTTCCTGAGCATCTTTCTGTCTCACACATGCACACAAGTGAGTGGACATTTATAGCACTAGTAACTTGAAACAGGAGTCACATATTTGCATGAAAATAGACACTCAGTTATGCCAAAGTAACACCGCCAGTTTTGTGGGACCATACTGTTAGTTTTGCATGGTTTAGCCCTAACTATTACCTTCATCTAAACATAGACAAAACAAAAGAGCTGGTCATTTACACATCCAAATCACCACCTGGACTGAACCATACCCACATCCACGGCCAACCAGTTGAACAGGTTAGCAGTTTTAAATATCTGGGACTCATTATAGACAATAAACTCAACTTCAAGGAACATGTCACTAACATCCGGAAACACGCACAACAAAGACTACATGTCATACGCAAACTGAAAGCCCTTTCTGTTGCCCCCCACCTCCTGCTTCTACTTTACAAAAGCATCATCCAATCCACCCAGCTGTACTGCTCACCCTGTTTTTACACAATGCAAAACGCCACCTGCAAAATCAAACTCATTAAAATCACACATATTGCCTCTAAAATAATCAGTCTCCCCACACCCAGCCTATCAGACATGAATGACACAGCCATCACACGCCTAGCACGTACAATAGCAGCTGACACAGACCATCCCCTGAATCAGCCGCAGATACAGAGCACTGAACTGGACTAAAGCCTATTTCAAAAAACGTTTTGTCCCCACCGCCATCACAATGCTGAACAAACTATTATACTGCCGTCCCCACCTCAGTTGCTTTGCAGTTTTCACATATGTCTATGTGGGTGTCTTAATGTGATGTGTTTTGTATATGTGTTACATGTTTTATGTGTTCCATATGTAGTGTTGTGCTATGGAAAGAAGATGTGTGGAAATGATTATCCCTATGGGACAATAAAGACAATCTATCTATCTATCTATCTATCTATCTATCTAACTACAAATATTTTGTTACTTTACATTGTTGCCGGCCAGCAAGAGAGTTCTGCTTTTAAATCCGTTGGACATCTTGGGCTCTTTTCTGTGGAGTTTGCATGTTCTCCCCGCGTTACGTGGGTTTTCTCCAGCTTATACGGCTTCCTCCCACAGTCCATAGATTTATTTATTAACCTTTATTTTACCAGGAAATAATCCCATTGAGATTCAGAATCTCTTTTTCAAGGGAGTCCTGGCCAAGACAGCAGTATAATAGTTCCATATTAAAATACACAGTGAAAAACAAACAACATAAAACAGAAAGAGACACTTGGCAATTTACAGTTTTTCCTGATTGCTTTGACCTGCTTAAAGAAACTGGGATCCACTCAGTTTTCATCATCACTGTCTCAGCAGAGCAGAAGACACCTCTTGCAAATGTGTTAACCGTTTCTCATTGGATTGGCACATTTTCCCCACCCTTTTGCAGAACAGTTAACACGGCTGTCATTCAAGCAGGCCAAACTCCATTGTTTTAGCTATGGTAACCAAACAGAAACCATCTGTTCCTAACTATTAGAAACTACCTCCAACAGTATGAAATCACTGAAGCACCTGTTTGACACTCCTTCACACAAATCTTCAATTAGCAATCAGTCTGCAGGCCTTAAAGGTGCAGCGTCTGTGTTGTTCTTTGCCAACATGGATGGAAGAGGTCTAAGACAGAAGAGACTGAGTATCAATAGTGGCTATTTCTTATACTCTACAGTAATAGATGTTTATACTTTACTGTAGTACATTTTATTTTTATTTTCTTAATTTCTTATACTCTAATAGATTTTATTTTGGTTTACATGTATTTTGTGTAATATTTACAGTATTTCAGTTTTCAGCCACAGTTTCAAAATAAGGATCAATGGAATCAATACAATTTGCATTAAAGCATTTCTGATTCTGGATCCAATTCTTTGCAAGAAGTCAAATTTGCCAACAAATGTCACTGGCATGAAAGCTACATACAGTAATAGGCTACAATGACAAGCAATGGTGCACTGATTTGCACTGAGTGCTGTATTTTGTAGTTCACTGTGTAATGATTGACTGGAAGAGCTCATACACTTGTTTGCAAGTTGTGTTGTTTGAAGGCAAAATTTGCTTTTGTTGCATATTTTAAATGTTTTGGCACGGTTAGAGCCTTTTGCAAACAAAATCTGTCATTTTAACCATGAGTGCCACTGTTTCGGCCTGTGTGTTGACTGTTTTGAAAAATGTGGAGTTTGAGTTGACTGCTGCATCAAAGCAATCAAGAAAAACTGTAACATCATCTCAACATAATCACCAGCAGCGCAGAGTAACAGCAATGTGCATTTAGTACTCAATAGTCCTTTATCCTCATTTTAAACGGTGTCATTGTTGGTAGGTAGTCTAATTTAAGCTGATTCTGCATTTTATACCAGGATGAGAGTGCAAAAACTTTAAAGGCACTTTCACCGAAGACAGTTCGTGTTCGGGGAATGTCACACATGATTTGCCCATATGATCGAAGATTACAAGATATATAGGTTAGGTTAAATGTTGACTCTAAATTGCCCATAGGTGTGAATGGGAGCATGAATGGTTGTCTGTCTCAATGTGTCAGCCCTGTGATTGCCTGGCCACCGGTCCAAGGTGCACCCTGCCTCTCGCCCAATGTCAGCTGGTAGCTGGTATTCAGATAACTTTATTAGTCCCCAAGGGGCAATTCAGTTTTACAGCCAACCCATCCATTAGGAGTTAAAGTTAAAAGTGCATTAGCATACAATGTATATAATGTTAAAAATAAATAATTATATATATATATTAATAAAATAAACAGTAAATAAGTACTGTAGAAGTCATACATCACCCTGTATATAGATGCTTCTCTCTCTCCCAAAACATCCACACATTTACACATGACCCAATCATTACACACACACACACACACACACACACACACACATTCACCTGCTACTGATGGAACGGAGCAGCGGGGTGCAAGAACCAGTTTTGTTGTAGTTATGTGTATTCATTTAACAGTCTTGTATGATGTTCATTTAACAGTCTTATAGCAGAGGGAATGAATGAGTTGGCATAGCGGTTAGTTTTTCGTATCGGCACATAGTACCGCCGACCTGACTGCATGATAACCAATCCATTACTAAGTACATGATTTGAAACCTGTTTGAGATAAATAAATCTATCACTGTGAACAATTTGTTGTATTTAATTGTATCATTGTGTAATAACCCAATTGTTAAAAAGTACTCTCATTGTTGGTACAGAAAAGCAGCAGAAAAAGATCATGTGAATTTGGCTGTTTCATTAAAAGGTATGCAATTCAGCAGCTGATTCTTGACACTAATGTGGGATATTCATTAAACACACCAATAAAGAGACTATTTAAAATAGTCCCAAAAACTGTCCTGTGATGTGCGGTTATGGTTGGGGTTTAATAGTGTTTTATCAAATCTAAATTCACAAATTAATCCTTTTTTTTCAATTCTAAATCCTTACAAAGTCCTTTTTACATCTATTTACTCAACATTTCTAAAAAAAAAAAAAAAAGATTATAATCCAGACGTGTGTGAACAGAGATAGTGATTCGTATTTTCATTATATTAATAATTAAACCTTTAATTAGTAATTGATAATTTGAGGATTGTTAATTAATACTTTTTTTTCATTTTAATTAATATATGACAAATGATCATGCAGTGTGAAAGGATTCACTTACAGTAACTCACAGGGAATTATCACCAACTCTGCAGCTCTGAGGAGGTTTTTGGCTCTTTGCATTTGGTTTGATGGCACATTTACTGTCTGGTTCAGTCTCAGCACTCTTAGTCTCATTTCCAGTCAGAGTAGGCAGCTAATTTCTGCAAACAAGCTCTGATACACCCACAGGATGCAACCAGATATTTTGTTCAGGAGTTGTTGGAGACCAAAACGGAGCTAAAAGGAGAGTAAATATTAGACTTGTATTCATCGGTTAAAAAGTAACACAATTCTAAATGAATGCTAATGTTGCTCTGTGACTGCTGGATGTGTAAATAGCCCATTGCGAACATGTAAGCCACGACAATTTTGTAAGGTATATGGCATGTCTGTCAGCTTGTGGTGATCTTATGCCCCCAACAGGCCAAAAAATATGAATGCAGCTTTGACTTTGGGGTTTTAGTTAATTGGCTGAACTAAATACACTACCAAAATGGTTCTTCGGATATTATAATGCTGACTGCAAAAGTTTCTTTACTTCCTGTCTCCCTCTCTTCTCTCTCTCTCTGTTTCTCCTAGCCATGATGTAACCAGAGACACCCTTATTAAATTTAGCAGGGGAACCCGACCACACCACAGTACACATGGCCAGGACTGGCTGCTGTGTGCCACAGTCATACCCACCACACACACACACACACACACACACACACACACACACACACACACACACACACACACACACACACACACACACACACACACACACACACACACACACACACACACACACACACACACACACACACACACACACACACACACAGTGCGTCCTGCTGTGGTGTGGTTCAGAGCCCAGTAGCCTGTTCTGTGGCCCATCTAACTACAGAGCTTTTCTGTGTGAGGTTTATTTTCGTGGATGCTCCGCTCGCTCCATGTTCTCCTCATACAATGGGCTCGTTTACATGTGGCCAAAATCAAACACACACGCTGACATGGATGCATGCTTTTGCCTCGCTTTGTTGTTGGCCTTTCGAAGCATGGAGACTCTGGTTTTGACCACAGGCTTGTCCTCGGTCACAATGAGAAGGCCCTTTATTCTCGCAATCTTGTGTTATTTTAGATCCAATCATAACTTGTCCTTTTTGTGTCTTAAAGGAGAATACTGGTGTTATTTAGAGCTTACAGTCCACTTCTGTTTTATGTTTTACATGTAATCACATTTTGTGTTGTTTGGTTAATTCTTTCCATGTTAAACTGGTATTTTGGACTGAACAGATGTCCTGGTAAACAAAGATGCCCTAAATAAGAACTTGTGGATGTAATACTTTCAGGGTTTTTCGACGCTATGGTTCTCTCTGTTTTCTAAATGAGCAGATGTGAATAGAATACATGCATGTTCAAGTTCACCAAAGACTAACTGTATGCAAGCGCCTTTAGGGAGCAGGTCAAGTTCATTTTTGGGTGATTTGGCTGTTTTCCCAAAAAAAAAAAAAAAAATCTTGTCTTCTGCTACCAGTCAATGTTTGTTTTCTTTTAACTGTTAAGCCTATCTTAAACAAATCTTAGCCGTGTAGTTTTAGTTTCATATGGGTCATTGTAGAAAGCACTGACAACTTATTTTGTTGTTTAGATATGAGGACTTGCTGGTTTACTGTCATACTGGACAAGATAGAAGGGCAATACCTATAAATGGCTAGCTCTCATGTCTGATATCTCCAACTCGCGCAGACACAAGCATGAAAGCAAGTTAATATTGGATCACTGACAATAACTCAGACAAAGCATCACTTTCACCTGTTAAAACATCAGTCTCTCTTTCTTGGGCTTGGTTGGTTTTTAATTGAGTTTTATACAAACACAACAACATTAAATACCTTTTACAGGAATCAGATTGTGACATCTTTCAACGTGATTGATCCACTAACATCTGCTGCAGGCGTAAGCGAGATTTAGACATGAATGTACGGTACATAATCAGCACCTCTAAGCAAACACACACTTGTTTCTGCAGGTGTACATAATTTGAATGAATCTGAGCGTTCACATGCAGGTAAACACACACGCATTCCTCCCCAGCACAAAGTACACATACTGCAAAACCTTGCTATACAGGCTCATGCACCTGGCCTGTTGGCATTAGGTCTTAAAACCTCATTAGAAAAGCCATCAGATCTTCCATGACTCACAACGCCGGGGGCGCCGCTGCTACCTAAGAGGCCCCAGCTCTGAGGCTCCATACCCAGAGGGAGTGTACCAAGGCCTGCATTGAGGAGAGGTGAAGCTGGGGCAGCTCTGGAGGCTCTGGATGGGGTAGGGCCAGGCTTTCTGTTAAAGCTGCTGAAATGGAAACAGAGGCCAAGAGCTTTGATATGGCTTTGTAGGCAGAATTATCTCTGAGGGCGAGATTAAGATTTTAAAGATGGATAAATTGCTGGTAATCATCCTGTGCCTTCACAAAGTGTCATACTGCACACATACATGGATCTCATGCACACACACAGTGCTGTCTCTGAAATGATTAATCCTCAGTGGTCCTGTGGGGAAACCTGATACCAATCAGAAATTAAGTTCAAATGTACCACAGGAGGGGTAGGGGTGGTGTTATAATTTGTACGATATGTGATCTCAATACAAGCATTTGAAGTACACAGTAAGCATCAAAAGATGTTCAAGTTAAAACTGGACTAAACTTGTTGAAAAGTGAAAGTGGGTCATTGTCATGTTTAAGAACTAAGGATGGAGAAGAAAAGTATAAACAGACAATAAGTAGACAGGAAAGGAAAAAAATACATTTATATTTATGTATACAATATTTATTCAGTAGGTTAAATACATTTATTGGCAATTTTTTTGAATTGTTTATATTTAAAATGAAAAAATATGAAACTTTAAACATTGTTAAAATCAAAGTTTAACTCATTCAGTTTATTGACTGTTTGTACTCCTTGTTATATCTTTGGCCCATCACACAGACTATTGAGACATTTGCAACTTCTGGGTATTTGTATAGTGAGATGTAACTATGGAAGAGAATTGAACGATGGAATTTCCCTTCAACTGTTGTATTGAAACAACTTTTATTCTGTGTTAGCTTTGTTCACATCACAAAGAGTCGCCTCCGCTACAGCAGTGTTTTTCAGAATGGCTTGTGGTTTGGGGGCAATAAGATATTAAGGCATTGTATTTGCTTTTGGAAGGGTATTTGGTTGATGTAGAGCAGCTTGTTTGTTCGCTGCTGGCTGGATGGCCTGTGGAGGGCTGCAGTACAAATCCAACTCTGGCTGAATGCGTCACAGCCTCGACCACAAGGAATGGGACCAAATATTGACATCGAGCTCTAAAAGCCAGAGCTGCTATAAAGCTCACATGTTTACTGTGGGACCACCAGTGATTTAGTGTTCCTGCATCCGTTGGACTCCACCAAGGGGAGCCGCTCGTCCTGCCTATACCCAGCAGGCTCAGCTACATTTCAGCCGCGGTTCATCCCCTCGTCACCGCAGCATTACGTCAAACCTGTCAATGATCCACTTTACATCAATGTAGTTGACTAAACAGAGCCAATAGTATGGGTGTAACGGTACACAGAAGTCACGGTTCGGTTCATTTAGGAGTCACGGCCCGGTGCCAGTTTGGTACAGCTGAAAAAAACAAACGCATAATGATACAGTTCTTTTCATTTATTTTGAACAGACAGCAGAGCAAGTGTCAAAGACAGACAACCTCCTCTTGCTGGGTACTGAGGTAGCATTTTGCCCACTGACAACTTTGGTAAACTATTTTCATTATAAAAATAAGGAACATTTCAAACACTTCTTTATTACACTGTGCGGACACTTTACACTTTCCCAAAAGGCAACAGGTCAAATTAGGCTATAAAAGTAAAGGTAATTTGGACAGCACTCAAATTGCCACTAAAATGGCAAAAAAATTAAATTAAAATGGCAATAAAAGTATTAATTGGAGTGCTTTCCAAATTACCTTCATATATTATTATCCACATTTAGGATGCAGCACCCAGTCTTCAAAGTTCAAAGTTTTAATGTAAGTTCAGCGTGTTAAGTCTTATTTGCTATAAAACTAAAAGCATCTCTTATGCAATACAATTGAAAATACAATATAAAGGTTGCTTTTTCCTTGTCCCAGTAATTGGCACATCTGGGTGATGCCGTTGAATGTGTGTTAGCAGCTAAACAGCTTAAAGTTTCGGGGAGAACTCATGCTTGTGAACTTTGGTTCCACATTACGTGCATCAACATACCATGTATTCTGCTGTCTTGTTTGGAGATTTTTGGAGGTTTGAAAGGGATTCTGAAGGTACTACAAATAAATAACGTCTATTTTTTGCAGTAAGACAAACTGCTTTTTCTGTGTCGGACTGAGGTGTACAATTAACATACATGTACATGAACACGGGTGACGTGATACACATTTTTGCTAATGGTTTCACACTGTTGCACTGATCAACAGTTGGCAGTAATTTATTAAGAAACACAGCAAAGAAGAAGACTGCTCCCAAGTAAACAAGGATGTAAACAATGAAGGTTTTTCAAAAAAGAAAGGAAATGTACTCAGCATGTTTGTTAGACCTCAAGGATACACACAATGTCTTTTGATGAGTAACACTCGATGTAAACATAACTTTAGGTTGTTTACAAGAAAAATCCACAGGGCCCCTTTAAATAGTTATGCTCTTCTCTTTTGGGTGGCATTGCTCACATCATCTGGTAAGGAGTGGGTCTGAATGGATGTAGGACTGTTGAGACAAATATGGCTGGTAAATTTGCTTGATCCCTGCTTCTGTCTCCTTTGACTCTGTGATAACTTACAGTATTTTGTGTTTCAGTGTAGCTGATGACAGTCTATATCCACAAAGTTGTGTTGTGGTTTGCATGTGTACATATTAAATATTTGACCGAGGGTCAACCAATGATTGCTAAATTGACACCCATTTCATCAACTCACCATTTTATACTCATGCAGGCATCTGACTGAACAGAATCAAAAGAATACTTCTATGACAGGACATTGATTATGTGATTGGCTATTGACATACAACATGAATATGTTTGTTTTTTGGTCAGCACTGCATAAAAAAATTCAGCCTTCTCATTCATTCCAACGACGACTTAGGCTCAAATATTTCTTTTTTATCATCATGGGGTAAGGTACTGTGTTGGCCAATCAAACACATGATAGTGCACATTGTAGGTAGATTACTTTGTAATGTGAATAATGCATTGCTGTGTGGAACACATTATGAAGAATGATTGTGATAACCTTGTCGAGTAGTAAAATCCTCTCTTGTAGTGTTATAAACTGTTCTATAGCATCTGATAAACCTTTAAACTCAAGCAGCTCAAACTGGACATCCTGTGTCTTAGTCCATCTTCTCACCTGTTCCTGTTGCAACAACAATCCTTAACAGTGTCAATTTTAGTCTGAACGTAACGTTACTGTTGATACAGTGGTTTAAATGAAATCATACAGTGCAACAATGTTTTCATGAATTTTGGTTTTTTCCATACTACAGTGTCAGACTGCCATGTTTAAATGTACTGACTGTAGAACTGTCTCCAAAAGCTCTATTTTCTGGGGAGTATAAACACCCACTTGGTGTGGATGAAAGCCCAAAACAGAGAAAAAAAAAGATCTTTTCAAATGTATTGACATTAGAGTGTACATGGCCTGTTTGTCACTGGTAAAAGTAAAGTCAAGGTCACTGAACTCCCACATATTTTCTTTTTTTTTTTAAATCAATACCGAAACATGCAGAGATGTACTCCAGTGTATGTGTGTGTGTGTGTGTGTGTGTGTGTGTCTGTCCTTCAAATCACACACTGATTGATGTGCACTTGATTTCAACCCTTTCCCCTTATGTTTGAAAATCTCTGCCATCGTTGATAACAAACTTTTGCAGAATCGCCCCTTTCACATTTCAACAAAATGATAGGTCAGACGCTTAACAGGGTGTAATTACGTGACAACTTCCCTCATCCACATGTTCCATCACAAACACAAAGCTGGCCGTCTGCTGTAAATGCCCAGGAGTTCTCTATAAATATGTTTCTTTTCTATCGGCCCTTTGTGCTTCTAAAGAATGGAACTTGTAATTGTGTGCCGCTTCTTTTCGATGCAACAGCGCTTTCCCTGCAACAGCTGGAGAGTGACAGTGCACACAAAGAGATCCCACACACATAATCAAAAACACACACATACAGTATACTCCAGTATGTATGCATATATGTGTGCAGGCATGTATGTGTACACAGTGAATCCTAATTTTTTGCTTACAACAGCTGGATCCTCTTGGGCTTATAAAGGCTTGTTGGGTTTTTGTCTGGCTTTTTCAGAACGCCTTCTACCCGCTGGGATTTGCTTTTAACATTCAAAATAACAGATTGCGGTTTATGCAGCTTTCCATGCAAGCTTTTTTTCTTTAGGCGATATGGGCAGAAGGTAGGGCCTGCAGCTGTGTCAATAGGCTACCAAGCAATCCTAAAGCAACCTCAAAACTCTGTAAACTGCCTTTTATGTTGGCCTCCTGGCTAAAAGACAGGCCTGTTTACACTTTCCTCTTTGTAAAAAGTCTTACACCTGCGTTTGGGGGAGGGGGCGTGTACAGCTTGGTGTAAAGGTGTGTGCACGTACCTGTTGAGTGATGAGCAGCACCTGTTGCGTAAATGGACCCAGTGAACTTAGGAGTCTTATTTTTTGGCACAAACAGTAAACTGTTCCACATTATATTTAAGAACATTTGCACTATTTATGTTGTTTTGGTTTGTGTTTATACAATGATGTAAAAAGCTTTTTTTGATAGTAAAAAAATGATTTTCTGACTAAATTACATTGGTGAATAAGTGAAGCACATTTTAATGATGTGATAAATGGGTTTTGTTCATGCTTGAATTAACCAGTGGCAGTGGCACTGTCGGTAAGTTAGTTACGACGTCTTCAACCTAGACGTCCTTAAAATTCATCCTTTTTTAAGTCCAACATTATCAAACGTGATAAAACATTCCAATGCCCTTTGAACTAGATTTCTCCCATACTTTCCCTTGTTTTTTGAGAAAGCTAGTAGAAGCACTACTATTATTTATGTTTAGCTTGGTGAGCATACAAAGAATAAAGAATATTGAAATGCAGACATATCAAGGGTTAAGGCCTGAAGACAATTACCTGAAGTTTACGCTGACAGTACTCATTAAATATCAAGAGAAACAACTTAATATTAAAAGCAAATAAGTGTCCTGGCACCGGCCCCAGCCATTGTGTTGGCACAGTCCAAATCCAGCTGGCCTGGCCTAGGGCACAGAATTCATTTCATGCTTCATCTCTTGGCCTAAAGAGCCGAGACTGATAATTGTGCTGCTGAATCCAGCGTGAACAAAACATATTTTTTTATAAAAAGGGGGCCGCAGGGGGAGACACATCCATATCACACACACACACACACACACACACACACACACACACACACACACACACACACACACACACACACACACACACACACACACACACTCAAAACATACACAGGATGTCAGAGACCTTTAATCAACTCATCAATGTAATGAGCATGTTCTTCGCATTGCATTATTGGCAGACACATTTACCCAGAGCAACAAACTACTGCTACTGGGAGCTATTGGGGGGATTCAGTGTCTTGCGCAAGGATGCTTGGACATGACAGGGGGACCCCCCCAACACTATGGTTTATATTAACTTATCCTACCACCTAACAATAACTTAAAAACAATTTCTCCTATCACAACTGTAGGCACCAGTTCCTCTCTGGCATTCGCACTTTCGTCTGGACTCATCTTGTCACACTTTCCTCCTTCAACCATGCAGAGTAGTACGGCATCACTAGTTTAATATACCACACTCGCATTTGTGCAGATTCTGACCAACAGCGAGGGCTCTCTGATTGGCCAGAGAGTTAACAGCATGGCGTGCATCAGACAAAATAGCACGTAGAGACAGAATGTAATTTAATACGTTGTTACGATATCCAATTTGTAATATTGCTGTCATTTGTTTATCGCGCAAATTGAAAAAAAAATATTGTGCCGCCCAAAAATTCGTTCCATTTGATCCTTACTGCACCATCAATAGAGACAATTAAAGTGGAAGTTTGCCCATATTACACACACATAAATAAAACCTATGCTCTCACTTATAGTAGCTAATCTAAGGGATCCAATGGGGAATTGTCTGGCATATAAGATCATTTTGGTTGTATGTGTTTCTTTTTTTTTAACTAGCCTAATCTTTTTAGGGTTTTTGTAAACAATGTGTCTAATGCACACAATGCAGGAGGAACCTGTTTTGCCTCCAGGAAACACATGCTGGAGGTGAACCAACAAGAAACCAATCCCTGATGAACAGCAGTGTGCTGAGTAGTAATTTTGGCCGGCAATGTGAAGCTCTTAGTCTGAGAAAGACTTTTCGTTATACACATTCATTACCAAGTTTTACTTTTAAAAGTAAGAAATAAAGTACCTTAGCATTTATCCCACAAGTTGAACCATTGGGTTAAATAAGCACACTATCAAGACATTGCATTGAACCAAGTCGAGTTCAACTGAGGCCAGCTCACAATAGAAAATAAATGACAAAGGTAAATAGCTTCCATGTTTCACATTTTTTAATCTTCCTGTACAAGAATACCCAAGGACAGGACAATGTTTTCAAATCCATCAAAGTTTGGCACTGAAAGTTTGGCAAACCGGCAGACAGACAAGTTCGAGACTAGCTAGTGAACATAGTTGAGTGAATATTGAACCCACATTCATCAGGTGGACAGAAACACGACTCAAAATGATTGATGATGTTGCGCCATTACCGCTGAAGGTGTATATTAGCAACTGTTTGCTAACAGATTCACTGTATCACCTTAAAAGCTGATATGTCAATGTGTTCACAACTTGTTTCCTCTGCCCCCAAGTGGCCAAACGGTTATTGCAGGTTTAACTGCTTTTTTCCTAAAACTGTTTTGCTAACCAAACAGGTTAAAAAAAGTTCCACTTAATGCTATTATCACAAAAAACATAATCTTCACATAATTTACCTCAGATGATCTCATAAGCAATACATTTTATGGGATGTTGCAGCTGATTAAACCAATTCAAACAGAACCACAACCAATTTGGTTCTCTCAGCCTCTCTGTCAGAATGTTTTTGGGTTTCATCTGAGGGAGTATATGGAAGCAAGGAAAGTTTGATCTTAGGTCACCCAGGTCTGATCCATGAAACTCTCCCTGTCCATGTGTTCTTGAGCAAGACACGAAACTCAAAGTTTTCCGTCACTGGGTCGCAGGGGTGAAGAGCATCCGCTTAATGAGACACGAAGCTCTGCCGGCTTCAGTGCCACTGCTGCTTCTTTGTGAGCTCTCTGGAATCCCTCACAGGAAAATTCAAAGTAATTACACACTGTCTGCGCTGTCTAAGATTGCGACTGGGTGCTCTAAATTCCTGAGAAATTCATAAACATGCACTCTGGCCCACAGCATTTGTTTGGACTGTTTGCTTTCATATGGTATTATTCAAGCCGCTGTGTGCTGAACACTTCTGACCGAAACAATTCTGTTCTCGAATTATAAGTGTGGTAGGGGTCACAGAGCTGTCTGGCGCCATCGTCCTCCTAAACATGTCATTACTGTAACCACGAGGTCAGCACAGCACAACCCCGCACACACATCCTCTAAACCACATATCAGTGCTGCCACTACATTAAAACATGAGAAATATGTCAACAGAAGCTTATGAAAAACACCACAAATAAACCACAACAAATCATGCCTGTAGATTTTAGTCTATCAATCTCCAGCATGAGGTATTAGGATAATGTTTTAGAACAATCACTTGTCATGTCTGCTGGGAACATTTCTCTGGCAACAGATTTAATAAGCATTAATATAGTTTCATGTATTAAGCAAAATCTACTATGGCTCTGTCCAAGGGTATCAAAATATGTGCAACTCCAAAGCTCACTATTTAACACATTTTATCTTCTTTGTTTGAACCATACAAAAACCAAAATGTAAAACCAACAATCTATGAGCGCTATTAGAGTATTGATTTCTCATCTTACTGTTGGCAAGAAAGTGAATAAACTATTTCCCAAAATGTCTATTATTCATTTAACCAGACCTCAGCCATGGTGGCAGCTCAGAACAGACAAGTTGTTGTTTTTTAGATTAAGATTGAGTGTTTGTTGTCTAATTTTGCTTTGATTGTTGTAGTCTTGGGGCTCAACAGACATTTGCTTGAGACAGACGTCATTTCAAGGCTACAATCAATGACTGACCCTCTCTCAGACATCAGCATGTTTAATTGATGAACTACGATTGTTTATAAAATGTCACTAAATAACGATTTCAGTGTTTTTTTTCAGACAGTGTTTGGCTTTTTGTTTTTTAAGATTATTTTTTGGGGCATTTTCGGCCTTTAAATTGACAGGACAGCTGAAGACATGAAAGGGGAGAGAGAGAGGGGAATGACATGCAGCAAAGGGCCGCAGGTCGGAGTCGATCCCTGGCCCGCTGCGTCGAGGAGTAAACCCCTATATATGGGCGCCTGCTCTACCAACTGAGATATCCGTGCGCCCAATGTTTGGCATTTTTTAATGTGATGAATTACTTAAAACAGTTAATCAACTATTAAAACTTCAACTGCGGCAACAAAGGACAGCATCTAGTATTGCATCTGTAAAGTTGCTTGAGGCGAGGTTGCTGGTTTGCACCATAGGTTTGCACTGAGAGGTCATAGATCATCCTCCTACCAGGTAGTGAGTATACAAATAAATAATTTACTGAGGTGATTAAGTGAGACAGCATTAGCATTGTCAACAAGAGCAATCAACATTTCTCAGTAGCAGAGTAGAGGGACTCCAACTCACACTGTGGATTTGAGCTTCAAAAGACATTTTATCAGTTTGTTTTGTCCTGCTGTAGGGAAGACAGTAATTTGAAATAAAGCCAATGGCAGGTACAGAATCTCCCTCTGTGTTTGTACCAATTGGTAAATATACTCTTAACAATGTCTCTTGGGTGAGTGTGTGGCCTCTGAGGCGAGGAGGAAGAAGAGCACAAGCTCAGTTTTGCTTACAGGAGCGACAGACCTGAAGGGCACTGCTAGCTGAGCTTGAATGCTGATCCACAGCGCTGCGGAGGAGGGTCTGGCTAGTCCCCACAGCATTCCGGGATGGGAGGAAAACGTGCTTTGGTTTATTTGCATTTCTTTAAACCAATCACAATTGTCTTGGGTGGCGCTAAGCGCCGGACGGAGCGACGTTGCCTCTGCAAAATAGCCTCAGGGAGGAACTTGTTTTGGTGGAACATGTGTACGTTCAAAGGTTGTTTTAGTCATGCAACAGAAAACTCGGACAGATAGTCTAGCTAGCTGTCTGGATTTACCCTACAGAGATCTGAGGAGCAGTTAATCATAGTCCTCATAAATCCACTGGAGTTTAAAATGCCAACACAAAGAAAGTGGAAGGTGATGGACATCCGGCCGAAATGAGGGACATCCGGTGTAATTTCCGTCAGCACTTGAACAGTCCTGGAATTGAAACGTCGTCGATGTAGACTAATATGGTGGTAGTGAGAGTGTGAAGATGTTATTTTGTTCTGGAGCAATAAAAAAAGGAGAAAGAGGAGGAGAATGGGATCTATGATCCCAGCATCGGAAGAGAGAGAGACACAGCTAGCTGCTCGGTGGTCTCCAATCCCCCGGAGTCTCACTTAGCCTTATTTCTCCTCACTGTTTCCCCCGTCCTGTCCTGCTGCCCCTGCTCCCACCGCCCGCCCTGACAGATTGGAGGAAATGAATGTCTGCAAATTGGCCTCAGTGGTGAGGTGAGGGCGACTCCAAGAACATGTCCGCCCTGCTTTCAAACCAGCTAGCTTGCGGTTTCTCATCCAGCTCCTCTGTCTCTGTCTCCTGTATCAAATTAGCGTCAGAAAGCTGCCTCTTTGGACATATAGCTTATTATGCTGATTATGGTCTTTGTGTTTATATTGGACCATATAATAGTGCCTATTAGTGGTTAATAGTAATTGAGTATCATATGAAAGGCTGCAATGTGAACTTGAGCTTGAGCCCCCCTAAAAAGGGTCTAAAATTGCCCATGTTAAGCAGCATGCGTGTGTGCTTCAGACTGCTTTCTTTTGGGAATTAAGTTTAGTAAGGTTCGAAGCAGAAGTGTTTAAATGCACTTTGAAGTGTTTGTACAGTTTTGTAAATGATAAACAGGCATTCTGATCACCACTCAGTTGATTAAAATGTGGTTTAATCTGAGGGCTGGAACATTTGCATTATTTATTGTCCCTACATGAGTGCTCTTTTAATGACAGCATCTTAATTCTTATCTTGTTATGTTTGCATTTAAAGATGCAGTGAGGATGTATTTCACTGCTGTCTCTTTTAACAAAACCCTTGAAAGCAAAAGAGTTGCCTGACATATGTTGGACAGGGAGCCCTCCAAAAAAAGTGAGAGAAGTTTCATCAATTTTCACAGAAACACAGGAGATGCTATTTTCTATTGTGTTTTTTTAATAAACTTATAAATAATAAAAATGAATTTAAATCAAAGTTCTGGCAAATTCAGAAGTGTGTTGTTCTATTCAGGAACAAAACACTGTGTAATTAGGTCAACATCTCAAAATTCTGTATCTAAACATAATTTTTTAAACCTTTGCATTTGGATATTTCTTGCTGCAATGCTCTCTGGGACTTGTAGTTCTCTCCTAAAACTAAATTGAACCGTTTTAAATATTCCTTCGTACCAGTCTCCATCAAAATTTTAAATCAAAATTTTAAATAGATTTGTACGATTTGTAATGATAGGCCTGAGAAGTGTGCAATAACTCGGTGTTCTGTATTTTTTTTAAATTTTTTTTTTTTTACGTGTATTTATTGTCTGTAATAGCAGCTACTACTATGCACTACGCATTTTTGAGTCCATGACAAATTTCCCCTAGGGGACAATAAAGTATATACTATTCTATTCTATTCTATTCTAAAGTCGGACCTTGATACCACATTGTACCTTTGACATTTTCTCTAATGCATTTGGTTCTTTTTAAATGCAGTTGGTCATTATTTTGCACTGATGATTTAAACAGGAAAACTTTTCCGGATCTTTTACCTCACATTTTCAACAGTAAAACAATGAAAAGAACTTTAAGAACTTTGGCTGCCCTCAAACTTCCCACCCACTTCTCCTGTCTGTTAATTAGATTTTAGTAATACAGAACTGTTTTTTTTTTTTTTTTTCATAGTAGTAGCCTGAGCTCATATGTTGCATTCACCTGCTGTTTTAAAGTGCTCATATTATGCTTTTTGGCTTTTTCCCTTTCCTTTATTGTGTTATATATCTTTTTTGTGCACGTTATAGGTTTACAAAGTGAAAAAGCCCAAAGTCCTACCCAAAGGGACTTACCATCTCCAACAGAAAACACTGTTCACAAACTGCTCCAAACTGCTCTAATGTAGTCCAGCCTTTACTTCCATCACGTTATAATGCTCGCCTAGCTGCTAGCGTGGCACGCCATCATACTCTGCTTCTGATTAGCTAGTTGTCCTCAGGTACTGTGTATGTGCGACTCCCAACAAAGATGGAACAGAAGTGAGATGCCTCACTCTGTAGCTAAAACAGAAAGCTCAACACACAGGGTGAAAAGAGGAGCTGCAGCAGTGTGCAGTACAACAAAAATATGGTGTTTTTTGAAAATTAAAGGTGCCGTAGGTAGGATTGTGACGATCCAGGACTTAGCCAAAAAATTTGAACATCGACAACTTCTCAGTCCCTGCCCCCTTTCCGGTAAAGCCCAAAACAGTCTCCTAAGCCCCTCCCCTCACAAGGGAGAATGAATGTGTGTGCATGAGCAGTGATTGACACACAGTTAGACACCCCCCCCCCCCCCCACCCCCCCCGGCCCTGATTGGTGCATCTGAACAAGGAGCTGTGGATTTTTGCAAATCGCACTACAGGCTGTAGGTGGTGCCAGAGGAGCCGGATTATTTTCTAAATTACCTGCTTCATGTAGTTCTACTCGAACATAGGTTCAGTTTCAGTCTTATACTGCACCTTTAAACCATGTAAACCTATTCTGGTACAACCTCTAAATACAATTATGAACCTGAAAATGAGCATAATATGAGCACTTTAATGTAAAATTACTCAGGGTCTGCAGAGCTTTATAATAATAATGATAATAATAATAATAAAAATGTATACTTTATTAATCCTGCAAGGGAAAATTACAATGTTTTCACTTTGTTGTTAGAATACACACAGGCCTGAAATACACACACATGCTCAGTCCCTATACATGCACTAATGGAGAAAGTAAGGGGGCTGCAGCTGTCGATGGACAGGCGCCCCGAGTATTTGGGGGTAACATTATTATCATCAGACTTCCTGAATAAATACAAGGGAATTACTCATTTTGTCGTACAGTTGTCATGCATGAAGAAAGGAAAGATGAGTGGATGACATGGAAGCAAACATCTGACTCTCAGTTCTCACCTAAAACATGACATCTGAGACGGCAGGTTTTTCAAAATTAGCCCAAAGATAAAAAGATTACAGATCATTATCACAGTAAACATCTGTTTAAACACGTATCTACTTTGGCAAAACAGTTGAATTACAGCCATTTCATACATATCATATCAATGTCATACTGGAAATCTGAAACTGAGAGCATGCCTGCAGGAAAGCCTCACCCTGAAATGTAGAATAACAAAGACTTAGAATCTATAACCATGCTAGCAGCTCTATTAGACTGTATTTAGACACAGTGGTGCTTTGCGCTTCAATGCTAAGATTAGAATGCTAATATACTCACAATGACTATGCTAACATTTAGATGTTCGGCAGGTATAATGTTGACCATGTTCACGATCTTAGTTTAGCATGTTAGCATGCTAATATTTGCACAAAACACTTTTTTTGTGGGTTTTGGTCATAAACTAAGTTATTGGGCAAACTTAATTTTTTTTTGATGAAAAGGCATCACCAAAATTTCACAATTTTTACTGAACGCGATATAGATATCTGTAGCAAATTTCAAGGCGAGCCCTACAGTTATTGTGGACATATTTTACTAAAAACAAAAAAAGGTCAAATTCAAAGTGGCGGTAGAGGAAAAGTGAGGAGATCACTAAAATCCTTAGGATTCATACTCTGAGGACCATTAATATATCAAAAATGTCATGACTGACTTTGCCATCCCTACAGCCATGCTAAAACTTTAAAGCAGACAATGCACAGTCAGCGACTTTTGCCCTTCCATTTACAAAGTGTATTTCATTCACAATGCATGTTTGCTTTGTTCATTCTCAAAACCAAGCAAGATGGGAAAATGGGAAGGCAAAAAAAACGTACTTTGCACTTTGATCATGTGTGATACTTGATTTTTTAAATCTCTGTTTTCCTGAAAACAGAAGCCCTGACATAAAAGAATTCTCACTTTCCTCCCTCACTCTATTCTCTCTCTCTCTCTCGCTTTCTTTCTTGGTTGGGCCCACTCTTGCCCTGTAGGAGTTAGATTAAGTTTGCCACTGTCAATTTTTTTATAAAGGTGGAAACTCACAAAAGCCTCAAAAGCCCTGCAGGCTAGTTTTCTCCCACAGCTGATAGATTTCACGTTGCAACTTTTACCACGGCGCGCGCGCGCGCACACACACACACACACACACACACACACACACACACACACACACACACACACACACACACAAATCATCACACTCTCACTTGCCAGCAGTCCCTTAATAGTCGGTGATTGTCCCACACACAGGGGACAGCTCTGCTGCGCAAGACCCGAGTCTGAACCTGCCTCAACGGAGCAATTTCTTCTAAAAGAGATATTAAGCTTTCCCTCCCAGTATTCACAATTCATAAATCCACATTGTGAGCTGAGCTGCACATCAAAGAAACAAGAGGAAATCATCCCTTGATCTGTTCAATTATGCACATTTTTGTGCACTTTAAAGGTTAATAAATTACATCAAATGGACTTTGATCCTATTTACAGCGATTATCTTTGACAGAACATTTCACAGGATGTCAGCCTGCTCTATGTGATTTTATATGATACATCATGACATAGGGTATTATAACGGCAATGGCAATGTGTCTCAGCGTGCAACCCTTCAGGCAGCGTTGTGGGCTTCTTCATAAAATTATGAATGTTACAAATGCCATAATGGAGGTTTTGTTACTTACATGTTTAGTATTTTAAAACTGATTGGTGCTATTTACAGATGTTCAAGCAGATATGTGATCATGTTTAAGCCTGAATCCTGTATCCTCATCATTATATTCCATCCAATCTATTTTGATCTTGCTAATTAGACTGAATAACCACTTTGTTTCACTTTTCTGCCGCTACTTTTTACAATTCAATTTCAGTTTAATTTCATTTATAGAGTCAAATCATAACAGATGTTATCCCAGGACACTTTACAGATAGAGTAGGTCTAGACCAAACTTTATAATTCACAGAGAAAGATATGTAGAAAGTTGAGCTGCCTACAAACCTCTGATGGGTCGACTGTTTCTAACTAGCTGAAACAACTGTCAATGGGCATAACACCAGACCTGGTTTCATCTGAATTGCTAGACAATTTGGAGATGTGGACAGTGATTGAAAAAAGTCTGGAATTGCACAACAACAACAACAACAATCATGGTCCCCAGAAGATGAATGATTTTGGTGATCCCCTGACTTTTCTTCTAAAGCTCCAGCAGGACTAGTCAACATCATCTTACTTTTTTTTGGGAAGCATGTCTGCCTGCCTGCCTGCATGCCTGCCTGTGTGTGTGCGTGCATGTGTGTGTGTGTGAAAGAAAGAAAGAAAGAGAAAGAAAAAGAAAGAGATCAAATTGTTGGCACTTGATATAGTAGAAAGGCAGTGATTATATAAACAGAAATATTCGACGAATTTCTCTATTCTTAATATAGCTGTGCAATGTTGTGGCAAACACATCCAGTACAACACTGCTGCTAAAAACAAAACAGCTTCTAGGTTTGAATGTCTCTGTTCAAACATAGAAGCTGATTTGTTTTTCATCAGCTTCTAGATCTAGAAATATTCACTTCAACTAGCTAAATATTCCTCCCAAACCTACATACAGTACACACCACATACTGCATGCACCACAAGGGCTTCTAAGGCCACACATCCTGATATTTGAGAATTTATAATATTGTTTTAGTGGAACAATAATGTACAAAATTGTCAACAGGACACACATTAATGTGAGTGAAATTGCCTCCCAAGATCCGATTTCATGGGGAAAATACAGCATATTTCTACGGACGTGTTGTGGGGTGTTTCCCATTCACTTCAATACCGCTCGGATCTAGGCGTCGTTAGAGGAGCTGAACCTGCAGGCAGTTTTGAGTTGGCTGTCCCATTCAACTGTAGTAGCTTCTACCTGATTACATGC
This sequence comes from Sander lucioperca, assembly GCF_008315115.2. Lineage (NCBI taxonomy): Eukaryota > Metazoa > Chordata > Actinopteri > Perciformes > Percidae > Sander > Sander lucioperca. The sequence continues at coordinate 8,873,023 of NC_050175.1, forward strand.
TCCGCTGTGGAAAGTAACATGGAGAATACATACTGTAATTGTGATTGGCATTAAGAGGGCGTGCATTGAGCCTAATCATCAGATTGTGTTCCTGTTAGAGAGGGGGTTGTTTGATGAATCCATCCCACTGATGTCATTTATTAACAGGAAAGCTGTGGGAGCAGTTGAAGGTAGAAGTTAACTTACTTTTTCACATTTATCAGAGAAATATATAAGATTCCAGAGTTAATATTTCTGTTTGTCAACTTAGAACAACCTGTACAGCTGCGCTGATCTCATCTATAATTTTTGTCATTTTTCTACAGCTATTTTTCATGAATGTAGCTAGGTAGCTATGTAGAAAGGCAAGGCAAAGCAAGGCAAGGCAAGGCAGCTTCATTGATATAGCACATTTCAGCAACAAGGCAATTCATAGTGCTTTACATAAAACATTAAAGAGCAGTTAAAAACAATAAAAAATATAAAACAGATGAAATACGACATTTTAGGACGCTAGTGTGGGACAATGTATAAGCCGTTGCTCTATACACGTAATCCACCTGCAATCCTTGCCGGTCCCAGAACGGGCTGGTCCCACCGGTCTTATTTTTTAATTCTCTTTATATGCTTACATAGATTGGCATACAGTTCCAACTTTCAACAATGTAACTTCAATAACAATTAAAAATATAAAACCAGATAAAATACGAAAATTAAAGTTACAGTGCAGTAAGAAATTAACAATTATTTAAAGAAAGGCTGCATCAAAAAAGAAAGATGATGTCCTCATTCTTACTCCCGCCTACCAAATTCTGAATGGTCAACTGTTTTTCCAACCAGCGGGGACAGCCATCAATAGGCACACCACCAGACCTTTAGGCATTTCTGAACAAATCTGAGCCGTGGGCGGTGATGCAGACGTCTGGAACCAGACTGGCTGTGCTCCATCTCAAATAACCACACTTTAAAGTGGCTGCATCGCCTTTCTAAACTGCCAATGGACTCAATGCCTCTGCTGTTGCATTACACCTTCACCCTTTTGATGGAGTAGTGAAGTAACGTTTATTTCAAGTGTGATGAATGCTGTGCCAACATGATGTTCAGGACCATGGTATAAGCAAAATATAGCACTCCACAGAAGTGGAGGTTATTATCCCCTGATACAAAGCTGCTGTGCTTGCGTGGAAAACCGTTTTTTTTGGTTAAACTTAATAGGTCAAGTTGTATTAACACAGAGCAGTAAGTTGATGCAGTAGTATTACTAGTCTACTACTTAGTAGTCATTACTAAAAATTATTAGTAAACATAAATTATTTTTTTTCTGGAGTCATGTCATCTAAAAAAGACATGTTGCAAAGAAACATTACAAATATAAAACATTAGGCTATCCATCACTACTAAAGAAATAATTTGTTTATATAAAAATAGTTTATTTTCCTTCATGAGAGTATCACTTTTTAAGAAAAATGTATTCAATGCATTTGTTCCAAAAAAAGAAGGGAAAACAATCAACTTACAACTTTGACATTTTCCAACATACTGGGCAGCATGGTAAAATTCACTTTGTTGTTACTGATGTCCAATCTGCATATACAACATTGAACACTTTGTCATTGCCCAGAACCCATCAGTCAGTTCTCGGTCATGGTGCAAAAATAAATGTAGATAAGCATGAACACTAAATCAACCATAACAAACTAAAACCCAGATAACATAAATGCACCCCTCAACATTAACAGAACATTATAAAAACACACTTTAACTAGGACAGAAACCGTTCAGAACATACATTTTCTTTCCCATGAGCCTTTGCACCACTTCAGCGCAGAACAGTTCAAACGACCCTGCCCCTCCGATACAGAAACTTAAAGCTACATTGTGTAAGAATTTCTCCCATCTAGCGGTGAAATTGTATATGACAACCAACTGAATATTACTTTCCAGCACTTACTCCTACGGTGGCCGAACCCGAAATTAGCTCTCTCCATCATTTACACGCAGCTGTTCTAGCCACTCCAATATTAACTTTGGTCTTGTTGCTTTGCCTGTCGCGTTGTCATTTTAATTCTCTTTTCGCTTCCCTGGCTAGTAATCTGCCCCTTGCATTTGTCACGGTGCCAATAGGTGTAAGAGGGCAAAAATGCTGAGGTATGTCCCTCTTTGGCTAATGTATTTTAAAGATGGAGGCGCTACATGGCTGCCATCATTCGAGCGAGTCGCTCGTCTGTATTCTGAATGACTCTGAATGTCAGATTCTACGCTTACGAGAATACTTTGATTAGTTGGTGGAGGTAATTACACATGAATGAGCACATATTTGTGAAAGAACAAAAGGGTTTTTCCTAAGAATCAACTCAAAAAATTACACAATGTAGGTTTAACATCCTTAGTTGTCTCTGCTTAATATGATCTGTGCACTGCATACTGAAGCTGATTATTACAAACAGCTAATGTGATTTAGTAATGAATATAGTTTTCAACAAAACATGAAAGAATAAGCAGTGACCACTAAAAAGTTTAATTACAACTAAATCTGGGTTTACAGTGCAGTTTGGCCATGTCGTGTTCCCAGTTTCACCTGTACAGAAGGAACCACCAAAGGAAAAAAAACAACATATAATCTCCTAAATATGACATAGGGTCTGGTGCATAATATTTAAATCTCACAAGATTTATTTCATAATCATGAGAGATTTATCTTGTATTTTATGAGATCGCTTTCTCATAATTGCCAGATGTCACATACCAGAGGTCATAATTACAGGATACGGAAGTCATTATCCATAAGTCATAATAAAATGTATTTCTTTGGTGGACGCCATGTGCTTCTGGGCTGGGCCTCATGTTTTGATAGTTTTGGTGGTTGACTTTTGAGTATGAAGTGGTTTGTTGTGTTGAAATGCACCCAGTCAAGGAAGAATGAAGTCGCTTTATAGTGAAGCAACTGATTATAATTTGGTCAAAACTGATTTTTAAAAACAGGGTCCACATGAAAAGTGGCTGCAGTTCTGCTTAAAAATAGGAAATAATGTATCCCAATCGAAATCCCAACCCCCAACAACAACCTCCTCCCACACAAACATATATACACCCCCTCCTCATGTAATTTGTTTTGGTTTTCGAGTCCTGCATGCGTTCAGCAGTGAGGGTGTTAATGGATGGGGAAACCCTCTTTGTGGATTATGGATGAAGGTTGGTGACCTGCTTCCGTGACTGAATCTGTGATGAGGTGATAGAGCAGCATCAGGCTGTTTTAAGTCTAAATTATTCAGAAATCGCCTCTGGCCACCAAAATGTTGCGCTCATTGCACAATTTGATTGATAAAATTACAAATGTAATTTCAATGACGGTATAATATTTTCAAGTTAATTTTACACAACAGCGGGCAAACCAGCGGTGTATAAACACATAAGGGTTTTGAAAATAGATATCCACATTGAGGAAACCAATTTCACCCTCAGATCATTATTATACGGTTGAATTTGATCAGACTGTGATGTTCAATGCATTCCAAGAGTTATTTTTTTTCTTTTTCGATTAAGTGTGCAAATTAACATTTTTCATAAACCTGCTTTCCGTCGACCTGTTACTTCTACTCCAGTTAGTGATTTTCCAGAGTCTTTTGACAGTGTCAACCAAGTAATTATGTGCACAGTGGTGAATCTATACAGTACATTAAGGAAGACCTGCTGATGGCTGAATCTGTGCCTTCTTTCCAAATGAGATCCCAACCTCACATAGATCAAAACTAAAAATGTGTTTGGTTGCTCATTGTCAAAGGCATTTTAGGAAGCTGCCCCTGCACGGCTGACAAAATGGTAAACACCAATGGTAAAGTGGGGAATGTTTGATGATGTTTCCTGAATTTACAGTACAACTTCAACACAGGACGGACGATGTTACCGGTTCTATTAATGGTAAATACAGCATCCACTGTTACTTCCATTTCTCTGTAACTGAATAGCCTATAACTAACAACATGTCCAGGTTGAACAAACAGTTATTATGAACATTCTCTAGTGGCTTTTCATTGGTCTACTTCATGTAACATATTTATAAATGACTAATGACTGCCTGAAGGCAAATACCTGGAAAATTGCGTGCTATTTCCTGACTTAAATGCAACACAGGACTAATGCAACACAGGACTAACCAACAGTGGATTGTGGGATGATACCAGCTGTAAAACCAGGGAAAAGAAAGTTGCATTTCTAAGCCACATTGGAGATCATTTGAAATGGAACAGGCCTTGTGAAATTATTTTCTGTCTCGAAATACAGATCTCAAACAAGGAAACTCTTACATTCGGATGCAGCAATGCCTACCATTCATAAAGATATGATGTCATCTTGTTATTTTCAGTCCTCCAAGCCTGTCACAAGGGGACACAGCCACCATCATGACAAAAAGTTGACTGTTGACTATGCTGCATTCAAACAATTTTGGTAGAATGGGAAGAACATGAATCAAGCCTCCTTGTGGTCATGCATCATTCCAAGATGGCTTACCATAACAGCCACCATTGCTAACCTTGTAGTCACACCAGACAAATTGCCAGCCAGTTACATAGATTAGCCTGCAACAGTTTGCAGATGTCATGAACCACGCATTGACTTGAAAGTGCATTGACTGGCTAAAAACCTCTAGCTAGCTAGTTAGCTCAGTAGCTTGTTAACTAGCCTCTTAGCTTGCTAGCTTACTCATACATTGTTTACAATATAAACCTTTGGACAAGTTCCAGTTCGTACCAATACTTTTGGCCTTTCATAAAAACGCAGCCACCTCTTCATTTCTACCACAACTGTCCCATGTGTAATGCAGACTTGTTTATCTGTGTCTCTACAGGAACAACCCAGTCCCACGGCAGTTCGTGAAATGGTCACGTTATTTAATCTATTGATTCGTGTACACGGACACGTTTATCTAGTTTTTTTTCTTGGTGGTCAGCACATTTTTTAAACTAATGTATTTCAATGGGAAGCATCTTTCATGATCACAGCACGACTACGGTAGCGAGTAGTATAAAATGCAGAAAATCTGCACAGGGAGGTTGGTTGGGGTGGTGGATGGGTCAAACAACACAGGACTTTCACCCCGGAGACCAGGGATCGTGTCCCGCGTGAGACATTTCCTTTCCCCGTTGTTCTTTTCCTAAACACAACCGTCCCGTTGTTGTCCTGCGTCCCCCAGAGACCACGCACGGCCGCATCCCGCGTGTGACCTTTCTTTTCCCCGTTCTTCTTTTCCTAAACCCAACCTCTGTATATATGCTTCCCATTACGTGCTGACCACCACGGTAAAAAAAAACGAGATAAACGTGTCTGTGTACATGAATCAATAGATACAAAATTACGTGACCATTTCACGAACTGCCCTGAGACCGTGTTGACAGGAAATACTTGCAGAGGCGCCGCTGTTGTCTTTGAATTGAAGAGTGCACTGTGAGTGACTCTGGGAATTCAAAGGAAAATGACATAATTTGGTTCATTGTGTCTCTTATTTTACTTTATGTGGTTTTAATTTAGCCTACATGTGTGCGTTTTAAATTAAATTTTACCAATTTATGTTGTTAGGCGGTTTAAAAAAAATCATTGTTAATTTGGGGCTATAGGCCCACTCTATAAGCTGCTTTTTCTACTACTGCACAATGACATCTCATTTCTCTCATTCCAACAGACCAATATTTTATTCTGACATTCATTGACACGCAAACATTAAAAAACACTGAACATTTGTTATCAAACTTAATTGTAGCTCCTGTCGTTAATGTTTTTTACGGTGGATTTTCCCTTCAAGAAGCTGGTAAAGCCTTTAGCACTGTGTTGGAGCGATGAAAGATGATTACAGGTGGAAGCACCTAGGAGC
>NC_050175.1:8883867-8946367 GCF_008315115.2 Sander lucioperca
CAGCAACTCCTGCAGCCTCAGAGCATCCATATTCATCAGTTCTTATGTGTTCACTCTCACACTTCGCTTCATCCTCCTCACTCAGGTTGACTCACCTTGGAGGGGGCCATCACACCTGAATGCCCCGCCTCCCCAAACAGCTCATGCATTAGCCTTGATTCTGGGGACACTGACTGTGGAACAGCAGGAAACGGCAAGGACACCAAACTGCCTTCCAAAGGAAATACGTATGACATTTTTGTATACATTTAAGGTTTCAGTATAGGAACTTGAAAGCTGATACTAACAGCATTACTTTCTGTTGGGTTTTTTTCTTTAAATATAACCACTTTTAGGTCAATAATCCCAACAAAATGGAAATTACATTTAGACATTCACGGGACAGTAAAAATCCACCCAGACTGGTGAAATTATTTTAGAGTTAGCAGCTCGGGGAAATCTTCAATTATGACATTTTACTGCAGGTATTTTACTGTAGGTCGGGCAAATGACATCCATTAGTTAATATAAGACCAATATCAGCCTAACCTGCAGCACAGTAGACATAAGATATAAGTAGTACAGAAATTTGCAATGGCACGATCTTTCTGTCTCTGGGAAACATTTTATAAATCCCTAAAATTTCTTAAAATGGCTGTGTGTTCAATACTTATTTTCCTCCTCAATGTGCATTAATTTATTCCCTTCAATTAATGGCAATAATTTGTCTTTGTCCCCTTGTTACGCTCGCTGTGGTACACATAGCTTCAATTAATTATTTGTTTACTTAGATGAAGGATTTGAAGACTTTTTCCACCGTTGAGGAGGGTGATGAATAATATCGACACTTTAGTATAAATTATAACTTTTACGAACTTTACTGCAGACAAGTCCAGCAGCTTTGACATGCCCACTTCAGGGTGGGCTGTTATAAAATGTTACATTTCACAATAGAGAGGACTTGACTGGCTAATCAGAGCAGCGATCCAACAGAAACCCAACAAAGACAGAAACATTATGCCGGACACTGAAATAACAGAACGGCTTTGGCATTTGCATTTTTGGCTTGAGAACAAAATATGTTTCGCCAGTTGGAGAGTTTAAATTACAAAGTGGATTTCGTGCCAGAAAGTGCATTTTGAAAGCCATAAATGTCAGCACCACCTAAAAATCCTCTGGATCATTTTTTTTTAACAAAACTGTTTTCGAATCTTCGTTAATCTCCCACCAGGCTTTTGCAGATCAGTGTGCGACAAGCTGTTGTATCTCTGACATTTTCAAGCATGCACACAACACTCTGACATTTCATATTTCCACTTCGACAAGGACACAGTAAAGTCATGTGAAAGAAAAGGAGAGATTCTGCTTCTTCTGCTGCTCAGACAGGCATCAAACGTCTGGGGCCTGCTGCCCTCCTGACGGATGAAAGCTGCAGGATGTTTAGTCATATAACCGTTAGCCTCATTAAAGCGCACCCTTGGGTGCTGTGGACAGAGAGAGGACGATTAGTCTGTGTTCAGGGCACAGTTTAGCTTCAATGTCTGCTCTCAGCGGGGAGGAGAAACTACAGACAGATACTCATTAGCTTGTCCTCTGTAGCTTGGCCTGGATGACAGCAGCATACTGACCACAGGTCTCCCTTTGTTGCAACTATTAAGGCGCCAATATACTAGACGGCGACGCGACCGGCATCGTTCACATACTTGCCTACGTACTTTGCGTGTACCTGGAGGATAAAACGTATATCCACTAGGGAGTGTGGAACTGCTGACCTGATACTACCAACACGTTCATGTGCTGAATTGCATCTTGCGGACATAGCGTTAATTTCTAAAGACGTGCACAACCTACGCTCCAAAGGAACGCCGGATACGCATGGCAGCCATCTTACGTACACAAACGCGTAGTTTGAAGGCAAGTACAGTATATTGCCGCCTTTAGGTGCTTGAAACCATCGCAGCTCCACAGTAGCGTCATGCCACTGACACATGCTTTCTCAATGAGTTGATTATCTGTGGGTGTGGTTATGTGTCTTACTATTAAATGTTTGTTCATGCACAGACACAACACATAACATGTAAGTGTGTCTGTTAAGAAAATAAATTAACGATAAAGAGCACTCCTGATTCTGTGTTCATTGAACCAAAGATGTCTTCCAAAACCCTTTGCTCCCAAAGGTATTTGGGTATTATTTTTTTTAGCTTTAAATAATTTCCCTGAGGGTATCAATAAAGTATTCTGATTCTGATTGATTCTGATATTAAAACTAAACTACAAACAAACCAAACAAACACCTCTTACAACCAGGTTAGAATATTTCTCTGACAGTAAGGGAATGTTTCATTGGCCTGTGTTATTAACTTCTCATCACTTTGTGTTCAAATAAAATCTGAGGATTATGATCATTTACTTAATTTATTCATTTATTATAAAACATATAAATAAATCTGTTAAATGCACCCTGTTAAATTGAAATGATAAGTAGATGCAAAGCTGCATTTATTTAACTATTTATATTTAACAAACGCCCACAGTTATCACCCAACTCTGCAGTACGGAGCTTTTAAGCCTCTCTTAGCAAACAGACAAAGTTAGCAACTAGCTGGTGAACATACAGAAGTGGAGCATTCAGCAATTAAAGAGCCAGATATCTTTCTCAGGAGTTGGTGGAGACCAAACCAGGAGTAAGTGAACATCCCCATGAATATTAACTTAATAAAATGGACACAAACATGACTCCAAATTAATTCTAATATTACTCCTTGCCTGCTGGATGTTTAAATAGGCAATTCTTTGCACACATTTGCCAAAAAACACAATAACGTGACAATATGTGACAAAAATGTTATGCCTGCAAATGGCCAAAAAACAAACACTTAATGCAGCTTCAAAATTAATTAAAACTGCATTTCAAAACTGCAGGACTGTCCAGCAGTAAGATGTCTCAACAACTCCTGGCCATCAGTGTTGGGAGGAACGCGTTACAAAAGTAACGCAATTACAGTAATGTATTCCTTTTTGCTGTGACGCAGTAATATAACGCATTGCTAATTCAATTTCGGTAATATTATACCTGTTACAATCTCAGTAATGCGAGTTACAACGCATTTTAATGCAACATTTAGTGGTGTTTTGTTTTTTTAAGAATTCACCAACACCGCAAAACATTTCTTCACAGGAAAAAAAAAAAGAGTATTATTTCCTGTTGCTGTATTCGAGGGTTGAGATGACTGCAGAGACAGATACATTTGCGAGATGGATTATTTTCAGGAGTTATTACGCTGCGTTGAAGCTAGCTGTCCCATCACTGTTCCCGTGGTCAGAACCAACCAGAGACGGTACGGACATGTCCCAACAGGTGATGGTACGTCAGTGCGGACAGCAGTGTGTCCGAGCTGCTGACAGATATAAACATGTCGGGAATTAATGTTGAGGCTTGCTACACGTAAATATCATTGCATTTTATCAGCCGTGGAATGTAACTATGCTGTACTTCAATACAACTGTAAGGTGGGCCTACTTTTAATTGAGTATTTTCATTTTCTCCTACTTGCCTATTGTACGTTTTACTTCTCTATTTTTATAGCTTTAGTTACTTTGCATATTCATATTAATGATACAAAATATTATGAATTATATATGATGTATTAAAGTGGATAAAGAGGAGTCTTTATTGATCCAGTAGTGAAATTCACAAGCTACCTGCCAAGTCAAACTTCCGCTGTTATTTCAGTGAAAGTAACTCAAAAGTAATGCAAAAGTAGTGTAACGCATTACAATTCAGAGACAGTAATATTGTAATATAACCAATTACTCTCAAATGACAGTAACTAGTAATCTATAATGTATTACATTTTGGAAGTAACTTGCCCAACATTGCTGGCCATACTGCCATCAAATGAGAATATTAATGGTATCCTAGCCATTTTGGTATCCCCCCATATCACTATTCCTCTGGAGCTGCCCTCAGAACATAGTTTCCACTTATTCAGAAGGAATATTAACATCTAAGATTGCAGGAAGATTGCAATGAAATATGCTGAGCACATTGATGCTCCCCAGAGGATGAATGCTATTGGTTGTGGACACTCCATGAGTTTCCCTCTAGTGGCACCTTAGGACTAAATGTCAACAAGATATCTCATTAAATGAAAATGACGGCAGGTTGATCCGAAAACATCCTCCGGGCTGGTGTCAGTGCTGCAGTGGTTCACGTATGAATGTGATGGAGCAGATTGGTAGACGTCCTGAGATAACGGAAATCATTTTCTTTGTCAGTTTCCATCATCTGCTTGACAACTGAGAATACGTGGATCTCCTTTGTTCTATTAAGTGGATGTGCCAGCCTCTTTCTTCCTATACTCTTCCTTTCTTCCTCTCAAAGTGAAAGACTTCTTTCATCAAAATATCTGTCAACAGGCCTCTGGTTGCCAAAGCAACAACATGTGCTATTGCTAAAGTATCAATACAAAACATTGTGTGATTACGTCGCATGGCACTTTGTCACTTTTGCTTGAGTAAAAGAGATTTTTAAGTTGTGTAATAAAATTATATACTCTATTCAGCATATGAAACTGGTTCCGGTGTCATCACGAGACCAAAGATTTGAAATTCAGTCACATGTAATAAAGTAGTCGTCATCTCTGTGCAAAGATGGCCAGACGTTTGCTCTGTTGCACCTGCTACCTTACTTTGCACGGCAGCTGGATTCTCGCAATATCACGAGATCACACGAAAATCGCGGGATCAGGAGATCACACCAAAATCCATCTGGTCAGGCTTCAGATAATGCATTTGTGTCCGAACTGATCAGTGCCCTGCTAGGAGCTACTGGCAGCTACTTGTACACTACTGGCAGCGGTAGGTGTGTCTGTGACGGCCGCGACTGATAGACAGACAGATTTTAAATTGCCTGTCCTTTTCCGAACAGTTTCCAATGACGGATTCTCAGATGGTTCTGTGTAACAAACCATCTGCCGTGTCAGGTTACCTGTAACCACCGCTAAAACTGATGTGACGGTGTACTGACACACACTGGAGTACACCCCGGGGTCCTGATTTATTGAGAGTAGCTCCTTTAACTTAAATAAGTTAATCTGCCTAGTGAAGGTTCTCCAGCTCCAATGCTGCAAAACTGTAAAAAACAAAGAAACTTTCAATTTAACCATCAAATCACATTTGAATGCCTACATCAACATTTTTGATTTTTGATATACTACATATATAGGGCAACATCTGGTACAATTCAAGACCTTTAATGTAATGCATTTTATATCTTATATCTCTCATTGAATAAAGCCAATCAACCAATAGTCTATATCCACGACGTTCCACTTTCGGGATTGCTCCGGTGCAGCCCGAAATTCACTCTTTTCAGCCGGATGTCTGTTACCTTCCGCTTTCTTTGTGTTGTAATTTTAAACTCCAGTCGATTTATGAGGACTATGGTTAACTGCTCCTCAGATCTCTGCAGGGTAAATCCAGACAGCTAGCTAGACTATCTGTCCAATCCAAGTTTTCTGTTGCTACTAAAACAACCTTGGAACGTACACGTTCCACCAAAACAAGTTCCTTCTCGAGGCTATTTTGCAGCGACACCGTGGCTCCGTCCGGCGCTCAGCACCACCCAAGACGATTGTGATTGGTTTAAAGAAATGCCAATAAACCAGAGCACGTTCTTCTCCTATCCCAGAATGCTGTGTGGACTAGCCAGACCTTCCTTCGTAGCACTGTGAAGGCAGGTCTGGCAATGCGGGACTAATCAACCAATAACCTTTTAAATGTGTCTATATTAAATAATTGTCAGCTGGAAAATTCATTACATTTAAAATGAACATGACACTTTTATCTTAAAATACAACAGAAGTCTATTAGGTTATGTGTTTGATTTCCACAGGCGTTGACACCTGTATTAGATCTGACCTCTGCAGGAAACTGTGACCTCATCAGTGCAGCACAGAGAGACGTCAGGGGACACGAACCGGCGTGTCTGGCTGTTGTTGTTCTGACGTTGATCAGAGTGCAGGCAGCGAGAAGCGGAGGGAGGAAACTTCTTTAAGAGTCCCGTCACTTCCCCAGTTGCTGCCCTAGTGCCAAAGTCAATGTTGTCTTAATGTCCCGGGCCCAATTTCAAGAGGTAAAAAAAGCCAATCCACGCTTAAAGGATCTGGAGAAAAAAACGAGGTTAAAACCCGCAGCGCAAATTAAAATATCACTTGGGTAAACAGACTGGGTTTCCTCCTGTGGTTACCCACCCTCGTCACCTTTTTCTGTCTGTCACTTCTCACCCCTCTGCTTTTGATCAACCTCAAACTGCTCAGCAGCCAGCTGTGGTTGGTTGTACAAGAGCCATCCACATTGTGGAAGGCCTTATTAGGCTGTATTACATGGAAGTAAGGTTCATTCATGAGTGCCATACACAGCAAATGACCTCTTGAAACATAACTTCATAACTAGTGCTATTTGAACTTTGAAAGACTTGACGTGCATTGTGCCTTGATCACATCAAGCATGGGTGTATTTTCACTTTTAAAAACGTATTTTTGTCCGCCTCATTTTTATTGTTACAGGTTTATTTTCTTACCATTGTCTCTCTGAACAATGCTGACTTTTTAGCAAGGGGGTAAGCGAGCATCCGGAAAGCGTACCTCCTATGGGAAGATTCATAGGCTACCAAGCCATCACCTCCCGCTAGCATTCCATTGACTGCCATTCATTTTGGCGTCACTTTGACAGCGAATAACTTTACATCTGAAGCGTTTAAAGACTCTATTTGTCCATTGTTTATTTCTAAAGAAACACAACAATGTATAAAAGGCTCCATTACCTTGTATCTCACGTTATGGCCCCGTAGCAGCAGTTTTTGTAAAAATAGGCTAACAATTGTGTCATAACCACGCGACTTACTGTCGCACAGTAGATAAATTACCGTATAGTCAGGAGAAGCTCGCAGGCAATCGGGGTGGGCGTGGAGGCATACAGTCAAAGGAGAAGCCCATAGAGAGTCCATGAAAAGCATCGGAACAAAATATTTCAGCAAAGTTTTGATGGATTGGAAATACTTCGGTATGTGGCAAGTGAATTCATATGAAGTAACATTTATCCACAAACAGATTTCTCTTGGCACAGCCACCAGAAGACGTACAAATTTCAGACAGGTTGCTCACGTCACATCTACGTCGTCAAGCTCAGTTTGAGGCTGCGCAGCAACGCTTAGCCATCAACGATTGTGTGATAACCATGCAACTTTCTGTCGCATAGTAGACAAATTACTGTACAGTACAGGAGAAGCTCACAGGCAGTTTCGACTTACATTAGCTGTTTAAGTTGAATTAGTAATGTTAACTAGCATTTTAGTTAGAAATAATTAGCCTGTGCCTATGTTATCTCCTTACATATACGCTCTCCGTCTCTGGAAGATTGGGAATGATTGAGATTTCTCTTGGCCCAGCTACCAGAAGACTTACAACTTTCCATCTATGTCTTCAAGCTCAGTTTGCAGCTGCGCAATAACGCTTAGCCATCACCGGAAAAGTGCTTCTAAAACGGCGTCACATTGTCTTTTACTGTCAAATTTTACTTTTACTGTCTCAATGGGTGGAGTGGAGCGCAGATTCCAGGAAACACTCCGACTAATCAGAGCAAACTGGGCTTTTTCAGGAGGGGGGCTTAAAGAGACAGGCGCTCCTACAGAGCATCTCATACAGAGGGTAAAATACAGGTGGAGCAGCCATGGGCAGTATGAGAAAAATAAAGTTTTTTTAACATTAAACCATGTAAACATAGTATAAACACAAAAGTATTATCATGAAAATGCTATATAATAGTTGCCCTTTGAAGGATGCTAGAAGTGATCATAAATCAAAGATTACGCAGTAGGAAAGAGTGCTTTATGTAGCAAAGATAGAAATCAAACATTATTTATTTGAGTTTAAAGATGTATTGTTGTACACTGGAAATAGTCTGTTGAATGTTTTGTCAAACATACTGTAACAATATTTATCATCATCAATAAGTCAGTTGTCTATAATCGGTTGTCTATCAAAAAACTATAGGTGATTGTTGAGTTAGTGCATTATATGCAGCAAATTAGCCAATTTTGGGATAAAACGGAAACTAAACATATTCCCCCCAGATCAGGATTGAAGAGAGTCAAAAGGTGAAGTTAGGTTTTTGTAAAACATCTGTAAAAAAACAAGTTTACACTAAATCATCATACGCTCTACTTTTTGCAAATACAGTGACACAACTACTCAGGATAATCCACAGAGCTGCAGGTTGTTGTTGGATGTACTTTGGTTAGAAGGACGTCTAATTGGAACTGAGAAATCGCTGTTGAGTTTTTCTAATGTGATTTTGGCCCAAAAACAATGTTAGTATTAGCTAATTTAGTCTTTCTATCTTGACAAATGGAATAAAGTGCAGGACATACTTTTGAGCAAGCTTATCTAGTAGAGCTAAAGTCAATACAATTTACTTATTTTTTATTTATTCACGCTCCATGAAACCACTGAGTCATCGTCACAGACACCACAGCCATGTTTTCCCACAGTTTAAATTGAGTGCTTTATGAATTTTATATGACTGTATTCATTTCCATACAGTCACCTCTGCACTCTGGTTTGGCTTCCACAGCTTTGATGTCCAGCTGGATTTCAGCCGCTTGCATTGGAAATGAGTCTTTTGGAGTTTTTATGTGAGCCATAACTAACAATGTCTTGACACCACTGGCTGTTTCATTTAAGCTGTATGAACAGTGTGAGTATGTGTGATGGGTGCTGTATGTATGTGTGTTTACCTGAGGCTAAGTGTCTTGATTGACAGGGTGAGCAGTAGAGTCCAGTGCAGTGATCCCAAAGGTAGCAGGTCTCCACTGAGGTTTGACCTGCCTGCTTCCCTTCATCATCATCTCACTCTGCCTGCTTAGGTGCAGATTTCCAGGAAGCATCTTTTATACTTCAGTCTAAAGAATACTGGGGTTTCTTTTCTTTTGTTAGTTTAAGCGGTCCGTTTCCACTCTTCATTTCAGTTTGTGCACACAGATTAAGCATTTGTTTTAGCAAAAGTTTCATTTTGCAGCTTTATAGCTGTGACAGCAGTGCATTTCAAGCTATGTTTACATTTTAATGCAAAAATCATCTAAAATGTAAAAAAAATATCCTAAAGCTGTATGAATCACTGTTTGGCCAAGATTTGTCCAAGAAAACTGCAAAAACAAAACAGACAGCTGGTGCTAAAGGCTTGGTGGCATAGTGACTACGTGCAGGGTTAATTTGGGAATAGTCTATATCCACGACATTCCACTTCTGGGATTGCTCCGGTGTGGCAGGAAATTCCACCAGATGCATGTCTCTCGCCGATGTCCGTTTCCTTCCACTTTCTTTGCGCTGGAATTTTAAACTCCGGTCGGTTTATGAGGATTATGGTTAACTGTTCCTCAGATATCCACAGGGTAAATCCAGACAGCTAGCTATACTCTGTCCAATCTGAGTTCTCTTAAACAACTTAACGTACACTTAAAAAAAAACAAGTTACTTCCCGAGGCTATTTTGCAGCGGCTCCGGTTTAAAGAAATGCCAATAAACCAGAGCACGTTTTTCTCTCATACCGGAATTCTGTGTGGACTAGCCAGACCCTCCTCTGCAGCGCTATGGAGGAAGGTCTGGCAATGCGAGACTAGTTTGTGAACTACTGTAGCTGGGCAACAGTGACACGCTAGAAAGCAGGGCTGTAGTCAAGTCCACCTTTGTCGAGTCTAAGACAAGTCCAAGACCAGGACTAGTCGAGACCGAGTCAAGACCGAGTCCAAAGAGGTTCAAGTCCAAGTCAAGACCGAGTCCAAATGAGAGTCAGTACAGCGGAGTATAGCAGTTTATGGCACGTTGAACCACCCTGACTGTTGACTTCGTTATTGTAGTTCACCTGTATCCAAGACTTCAGTGTCACCAAAATTCTTGCATTTCATGCAACTCACGTGTGGCAAGGGTCACCAATAAGGGGGAGAATTTGAATGGAAGAACCGACAACACCACCTAGTGAATTGGACCCTGGGAAATACTGTGAACATTGATTAATTGAAGAAACTGGAGAGAAAGGCACACAGGTCCGCTACTGATGAGGCAGAGGCGTGTTTCAATGTATATCAAATGTTTTAATTTCTAATAAGAAAATCAAAATAGGCAGGGGCTTAATCTGCTGAAACAAAAGAAAAGGGTAATAAACAAACTTCCTAAATTGGTGGGGTAAAATTATTCTTTATTACAAAAATGTTAAAATAGCGGCCTTGATAGCAGTCCTAAAAACATGTTTAATATAAGAACTAAGCCCAAAATAACCTATAACTAAACCAAGCAGATGCCACTGAGGTGTGTTCAGGTGTGCCACCCCTACTCACCTAAAGTGCAACACAGCAAATCACAGCAATCCTCACAGCAAACTTGTTCAGTCTTTATCGTGTCCCTGTTCAATTACTCATATGCAAAAACAGTGAAGGAACCTCACCACAGGTGCCTAGCTGCCAAACAAGATGGCAACCTGCTCTGAAAGAAATAAACTAAAACAAAAATCATCAAACAAATATACGGTAACCCATAGTTAAATAAACTTAAGAAAACTCACAGAAAGCCAACAGTAAAAGGGCTAGTACAATAAATGAAAGTCAAACCTAAACTAAATGAACACAAACTAAAGACAAAAAAAAATAAGATGACCAAAGGACAAAACTAGATAAGGGCAAAACAGAACTAAACCAGAAGGTCAAAACTAAGAAATGGGCAAAACTAGAACCAAACAAATAGACACAATTATGGCAAAACAGCAGTAATTTAAGGGCAAGAGGAACCTGGAAAGGAGGGGGAAATACAATTAACCAGGTTCAACCTCTATATTAAAATTTCATTTAAAACCATTGACTTACTCACCACCACTGAGATGGAACATTTAATGGAACAAAATCACCTCCCAGGGCAGGAGGAATGACGACAGTCTCCTGGTAGCGTGTTAAACAAAAAGGTGATTAACTACCAACTTGGAAATACATGAAATGTGACTTTCACATACCTGAAGGCAACAAACGCTAGCCTACAGCCACAGCAGGGACAGATCAGGAAGCAGAGACATGACAAAGGAGCACAGGTGACTTGTGTAGCCTAGCCCTGATTAGGGGGTTGGCCATTGGAGGGGTCAGGCCAAGGCTGCATTCAGGTCCACTACACATTTACCTGCACTAAGGGAAGTCTTCCCCACTACAATCGCTTCAAAATTAATCATTCGACAATACAGATTAGCGCCGCCTGCTGTTATGGAGATGTATTACACGCTCAAGTCGGTGTCGCTTGGACCTCGGGGAGCCGACGGATCAGTCTGACTGCCTTTTCTGCCAACGGTCGGCCGTCGGGTTAGTGTGTCAGGGGCTTTAACCGTGTTGGTCGGATCAGGAAGCTTCTTTACAGTACTTATTTAAATTTACTGATGGAAGTGGTCAGGTTAGCTCAGTTGGTAGAGGTTTATTCCTCGACGCAGAAGGTCGAGGGTTCGAGTCCGACCTGTGACGGTTTCCTGCATGTCTTCCCTCTCTCTCTCTCTCCCCTTTCATATCTCAGCTTTCCTATCCATTAAAATGTAGAAATGCCCAAAAAAATCCCAATGCCCAAAAAGGTCTATGGTCCTTTAGGCAATCTGATATGTTGTTTGGTAGCAAGCTTTGTAAGGTCTTTAAAAAACAAGTTCCACCATGTTGAAATCAACGCTGAAAGAAAAGGGAAGGCAGTGAAAGGCGGCCAAGACAGGTGTGATGTGTTCATTGTCTCTTGGCCTAGTCAGCACTCTGGCAGTGGCATTCAGTACAAGCTGTGCTCTGTCTATTGTCTGCTTTTAGACCAGTGAAAACTGCATTAGAGAGTTTCAAACAGGAGAAAAGAAAACCACAAGCCAGCTTCTTCTTTTCTGCCTCAACCAATGAAGAAATAAAGAGAATAAAGAGTCTCGGCCTGCTGTATTGAGATCATAAGAGGACATTTTGATTACATGATCAGATTAAAATAAAATGTCACAACCATTGGAAATGCATCAGATGTCACATTTGATTGTAAGTGGAGATTGAAAGTTAATTCTCAGCCTTGGAAAAAGTAGCACTTGCTGTTGCAAATTATTAGTATAAAGGTAATGAGACAAGATTGTAGTCAGACATAAACAGCTTTAGCTGGCATGTTTTTAATGAATCTGTGCAAATGTGCCAAATAACGTCCCTCCCTGACAGCCATAAACAATTTCTTCAGGCCACAGAAAGATGTTAATGTAGAGTAAATTGGATCACCTGTTTCATCTCTTTGTGTCTAAAACCCTACAGTATGTAACTTTTGTTCCAAGTGGTGTCAAACTTGAAACAGATGTTCAGTTACAGTATTTCTCTGCCTCTTGATGATGGATGGGAAATTCAATGTGGAAAAAATACAAAACGAGTGTTCTTTTTCTTTCACCTGATCGTGCGCTCAGACTACTTCAGAGAAGTTTCCACTTCACCTTTCAGCCTCCAGGAAAGAATGTTTAAGAACACAATGAGATTTATTGTCTTTCTATAACTTCTGGCCGGAGCATGGCGAACACGTGATTTCGGCATCTGAAGCCTGACCAGAGTAAAGTGATGGATTATACTGTACTGGATCTCCACAATGCACACAAGAGAAGCAACTCTGACCCCAAATCTTCTCGAGACTCCCGCACAGCAACCATCAGTCACCATTAACCAATCAACGTGTCGCGTTTTTGGAGATGTGAGCAGACACAGATGGAAATCCGGCAGCAGCAGCCTCTAAGTCAGTGAAGGGAGAGAGTTATAAGTGCATATATATATATATAGGTACATTATAGGTTCAGTTGACAAAAATTACATAAAAAAGCCACCTGTTCTCACTTACCTCTAATGGTATCCGTCCATGCAGATAGTTTGGTTTTATCTCCCCTTGTTTTGAATTATTTGTGTCAGAGATTTTGGCTACCACCCCAATACAATGGAGGTGATTGGAATTTTGAAGCACTGGCTGCTTTTGATTAACACTCAATAGCCAGTTTATTGGGTACACCTAGTTAAAACAACAGCCCTGTCATACATCCAAATGTCAACCTTCTACCAAGAGGGGTTTAAATATATTCAACATTTTTAAATGCACACAAATCAATCTTCTATCTATTAATGCCCAAACAAGTCTTTCTGGAGAGCAGGAGAAATATCTTAAACCCTCATTTCTTCTTCTTCCATACATATATTTAGAATAAGCTCAGCAATTTCCACATCCCCAATCTTTTAACAAAACATCTCTGCTATACAGTATTCAGCTGAAAATCCATCTTGGCTCAGTTTGTTTTTCTCTGTCCCCTCTCTCTGCTGATGCTCAGTGTGCTTTTGGTTGGTATCAGCTCTCTCTCTCTCTCTCTCTCTCTCTCTCTCTCTCCCTCGCTCTCTCACACACACACACACACACACACACACACACACACACACACAAACACAGGCACATTTGAACTCCAGGAGGTATCATCTTGCTCCGAGCAGCGGAACGTAAATGAACGCTCCCCAGTTGACTAA
The DNA here is from genome assembly GCF_008315115.2 of Sander lucioperca. Lineage (NCBI taxonomy): Eukaryota > Metazoa > Chordata > Actinopteri > Perciformes > Percidae > Sander > Sander lucioperca. The sequence continues at coordinate 8,897,429 of NC_050175.1, forward strand.
TGGCAGGTTTTAAAAACGGAAATAGGGATTCAAAAGATCAGCCTGAAAGCCAACGCCAGGATGACATCATGATCTCCAAAAACGCCATGTAGCTAAAAATGGGCGAGAGCCTTTGAAGAACAACAAGCTCCAGTAAACATGATTACCTCCCTGTCAGCCGTGATTTAAAGCTGGCTTTCTCCAATCTGATGACTCACTGTGTGTTTAGACTACTGGTGACAAAGCAACAGGCCACAGGTCAATTATAATGAAGGCCAGTGACATGAAGCGACATTCTGGGCGTGATGCACTACAAATGAAAGTTGAGCTGGCCTCAAACTTTTTAACCAATCATATCATATTCTCTCTTCCAGCAATTCCTATGCCCTTCCATCTTAAAACTGAAGGAAAATGTTAGCCAGCTATTATTGGGGTACCAGGCATGTAACATACATTTTCTAATGCACAATGGCTAGCTGTGGTACTGTGTTAATTAGCTAGGTTAGCTGACGCTATGCTAGTTTTCTGTGTTTTTGTACACATAACTACGTTGACAAGCGCTTGAGCAGCACTTCAACGGCGACACAGCAACAATGTAGCTGGCTTTGCACAAGATAACTATACATGCTATTCTTGTCATGAGCATCAAGGCGTGGCGGCGCAAATTCAACTCATGTTTAGTACACGTTAACTCAAAGATTCATAGAAAAAATATAAACATTGGAGGCCATTAATCGGCGCGCAAAGACCTTGAAATCTATTCTGCTGTTAGCATCACATAGCCATGGCAAAAAGAAAACAAGGCAGTTTAATACATTTTGGTTTTACTAAGAAATTGTGTAGCGGTTAGCCCACCTCCCGCCGGTGTGACAACGCAAGAAGAAGCTGAAGAAATAATGTCCTCTCTGGCTGAAGTTGGTGGTGGTAACAGCTCGTCACGATCCTAACCCCTCTTGCTCCTCTCTCCCGATGAATTGGAACAGCCAGCAGTGGAGAGACTGGAAGAGCCGATATACATAGCTGTTTGTTAAGGATGGAAGCTTGGGGTGCATTGCTTAGGCCTAATTGAACGGAGGAATTATGGTATTCTTGTAGCCTGAGTAACTTTAATCATTGTTCATGTGAAATCTCAAAGACAGCCTGATGCTTTGTTTATAGACTATTTGTGGATGGCTGTTTGCTGTTTGACCTATCAATTCCTGTAGATGAAGTATAATAGGGTAAATCCTGTACAGTGCATACACTTGTAGCTGCTATGAATCTTTGTAAGTCATTGTAAGTCTCAAGTGCAAAAAGTGGGCTCCCCCAAAGGCCCCGGTATAGTTCGAACACTGTATGTACAGTACAGTGCTGGGATAAAACCTGATGTGCCGGATGTCCCTCCCCTTCCGCTATCTATTTTGCAAGGGTACGGTTGCTGCATCTGGGGCTTAGTGCCGCCCAGGACAGTTGTGATTGCTTTATAGAAATACAAACGAACCATAGCGTTTTCTCCCTGTCACAGAATAGATAAGCGGTGTAGCCAGACCATACTCTGCGCTGACACAGTGCTGTGGAGGTAAGTCTGGCAATGTGAGACTACTCGTAATGTGAACATAACATCAGGGTCAAATATTAGCGAGACAATTCTTCCCGTATGAAATCCTGCCAAGATTTTCCATCTACAGTACAGAAGGGTATGTAATAATTAACCTCCAGAAACCAGTAGCATGGGAAGGGAGATTTGAGGTGGAATAATTTAAACACTTTTCATTGGAAGTACATGTATTTGCATAATTTTGTTTAAGTACGAAAAATATAGTTAAATTTGAAGGACAAACATAATATACGATTTCCTAACTAAGTATCCTGACATGATTGTCAGCTTTTTCCTCAGCTAAAAGTTTATAGGAGCTCCTGAACATAATTGAACATAGCAAATTAAGGGTACAGAAAATAAGCTAAATAGCATATTTCTTCACTTAAAATAGTCTACCTAACTAACTAACCAAAAATAGGCCCTATGAAAAAAAAGGAACACAGCGTCCAGTAGTGAGAGTGAGGCTGCATGTTATCCGGACATCACTGGTGCATTTTTGCAGAAATTACACTGGGTTTTACTTCCAGGGCAGACCCATTGTGAAGATACATTCCCACACGCATGTCAGTAACTCCAATGCCATCAGCTCAGTATGACCAGGAAGTGTGATATTGAATCAAAAAAAGATAACAACAAAGCCTTGGGCCAAATCAGTGCAGTTGTGGAAAGGAATTTTTGACATACATGTGTTAACACAAGTCTAACCAGCCTTTGTTTTGTCGACACAGTTCATCTGTAGAATGACCTCATCGGTTACTACCTTGTTTGTGCCTTCGGGAATGTTACTCTGGTTTCTCACTGTCATTACGAGGTGAAATAACACCCAATAACACCCAATGTGTTTATAGATTCATTCTTTGTGACTCGTCTTGTCTGTTGGTGGACTGGCGTTTCCAGCTCTTGCATTTCTTCCTCTGTGCTGCAGCAGCAGATCGGGTTGCTCTCAGGCATGCTGGGTGGTTCTGATCAGACGGGTGGGGGGAACCATCACATCATCACCATCTGGGAGCTGAGAGGTGAGGCGAGGGCCAAGGAGGGACAGCTGCCGTTACTCTGATCGCAATAGGCTACTGTTATCGTGATGCGAGAAACCTCTGGTACAGATCAATGACACATCAAACACCAAAACATGTGCATGACACACTCACACAAAAGGAATGGATCTGTACCATATCGCTGCAATCTCAAAGGATATTTTTTTTATGATCAAACCTGCGTCTTTCTTTCTGTTTTTTGTATACACACAGTATACTGAATACTTTAGAGGTGTGGGAATCACCAGAGGCCTCACGATACGATACCATCACAATACTTATGTCACAATATGATATTATTGCGATTTTAAACATATTGCAATATTCTGCGATATATTGCAATTTATTACCTTTTTTCCAACTTCAAATTGTTCCCAATTTCAAATTATTGTCAACATCTGTTTTATCTAAAAAGATACATTTCTCAGTTTGTTCATCTCACTTCAATTTCATTGCTGCAAAATGGGATTGTCAAGCAGACAACCTAACCAACATATATATAATAATAGATCGATACTTGGCGTCTGTGTATCAATACCGTATTGTCACGGAAAATATCGTGATACTATGCTGTATCGATTTCCCCCTCCACCCCTAGTATATCTATATATATACTGTATATGTGTGTGTGTGTGTGTGGAGAAAAGTGAAACAGAAGCACTCATAACCGATCAAAACTATGAAAACTCCAACCAAAAAAAACAACCAACCAACCAAAAACACAAATAAAAAGAAAATCTATTTTTTCCAAGTGCAAGTTGCCTGCAACTTAGAACTGCAGTCTCTATCTCTTAAAGACAAACTGTAAACAGAGGTGAAGAGACAGGAAGCAGCAGGATAAGAGCACAATTAGATTCATTCAGCCAGAAGGGGGAAGTGGCTTTGTTGTCCCCATACCAATCATCTCAGAGATGGCTGGGAGATTAGATAACTCCAGTGGAACAGCAATTGAACAACCTCCTTCTGTATCCCTCAATTAATGATATCGTCCCGGTTTGACAGAGGGGGGGAAATCGTAAGAAGTTCAGAGTCTCAGTTTGCTCCAAAGCTCAAAGGCTCAACCCAAAGACACAGAGTTGTAGTGAAAACAAACAGTTGGAGCACTTACAGGAGAGAATCATCATTATGCTATAAACGTTTTTTTTTTGTAGAGTTTTGGCTTGAGATGCAGAGAATAATCACACGTCGAAAAAATAGTGTGTGTATGTGTGTGTGTGTGTGTTCTTTTTATAGATGTTATAAAATGATAAAATAAGTTTTATAGGTATAATAAGCAGGGCTGTGCTGAAAAGCTGTAAACACTCTGCAGCTATGACACAATCACACTCCTCTCTTCTTGAGCCAGCTTGTTCCAATGAATCACACACACACACACACACACACACACACACACACACACACACACACACACACACAAACCTTGACTTTCTGGTATTCACTTATCACTATGGCACAACAGGGACTGACAAGACTATGCACACTGTATTTCTGGTCTGTTGGCCCGAGATTAAAAATAAATTGTTGACTATTAGTTTTCTTTTAGGACAAACAATTTTTCTTTGACTTATTACGGACAGCCAAGGGGTTGTAAACATTACTTCTCATGGACTGACAGGTAACTCATTTATGGGTAAGTTTTGTTGACTTTACATTGTGCATCATCAGCACTAAATTAACCTGTGAGTGTATTCTGGAGACCAACAACGACAAATGTTATGATACTATTACTGTAACTGCACTTGGAAGCTTTTATTTATTAACTCTGTTTTTCCCAAATAGCTCACCTGAGAAATACTTAAAGTATAAGTCTCAGCAAAGATGTCAGCAAATCCCATCACAAGCAATGAATTTATCTACTCCAATGTTGTCTAAAAACTATTAAAAACACATCAATGAGCCAGTTCGTTGCAGGGGGTGTCATGTTCCTTTAATACCAATATCACATAAATGGTCCCGCTGCTGTAAGTACTTGCTTGCTCACTAAATCCAAAAGCCAAAAACAATCCCCTACAAATGCAATACTTATTCCTGCTGAGGAACACGATTCATTTATTCATGTCTTAAGTAGGAATTACAGTAATAGGCTTGCGGGTGAGTGCCACAAACAAGCTGGGGAAGTCGGAAAGTATTGAGAGACAGACTTAAACATTGTTCGTTTTGTTGACAAAAAGAGAAATCAAGTATCGCCTTTACATTAAAGCCCTGGTATGTATACTCCAAAAGTTTGTGTGTTCATAAATATTGGGCTCACAAACATAGGTGGACCATCATGGCTACAAGATGTAAGCATTAACTAAATCCATACTGGAATTTGGACATTAACACAGGTCAGACACAATCAGAGGAAGAAGATGACGCATTTGTTAGTGCAACATGATGAGAAAATGTCAAATGACAAATCAGGTTTCTTACTGTAACTTGAATTCAATCAAACAGCACCAGAGTGTTAACCAAAGAACTAGATTGGCAGTGATCTCATCAATCTAAATATTTCAGAGTGAACTGAAAAGCTCAAAAAGATTCAATGATCCTCAAAGTTCAGGAGTTATGAGGCAAAATGTTCTACTTTATAAATAGTCACAAGTGGGCTTCCCTGGTGGCCTTTGTTGCATGTCATTAGTGTTCTCCCCCCCACACACACTTCCTGTCATCTCTCTGTAGAGAGTACATGTAGGCATACAATGCCACCAAAAATAGAATAAATAAACACATGGCCAAGTATAAATGTCAGGGTTTTGAAAAAAAATATTAACGACACTTTTGAGATATTCAGCTAACAAACAGGCAAACCTCCCAATTTCCATGTCTTGTAATCATGTTATTGTAATTTCATTCCGGGTGGTGTGCCGCCTCCTCTAACGCTCTCCAGAAACAAAAACAGACCTTGAAACCTGAGGAAAGCTGGCAGCCAATCTAGGGATCTGCTTAGTGTTTCAGCCAGCCGCAGATCAATATTTTTACTGTAATTCCATCAACCGTCATTGAAGCTACGGCCCCTCGGGTGGAGGGTGTTTTTGAGGATGGAGGATTGGAGAGCAGTTAAAGAGAATTTACAGAAAAACCGTGAGATGGAAGGAAAACTAATAAAAGGACGAAAGTTGGCTTTTCTTTGGTCCAAACTAAAAAAAGTTTATTTTGTACTTTTGTACTTGCTCCAATTAATTTCACACTTCAATTACGAGCCAGCCAGGACTTGTAAACAGCAGTCACATTCACTAACAGGTTGCTTGTTTATTGGATGGACGTTTTGATGACCTTTTACCTTATGAGCTTACTGATTCTGGCAACTATAGGGAACTGACTCCAGACCTTGTTTTGTTCAGCTCAGTTTTGCGTATGTCAGCACCGATCTAATGAGGAAAATTGTACAAACTATCAAACTACTGAGATCTGTGAATGTTTGGGCATAACTGGAAGCCCATTAAGCATTGATTTTGTGATTTGCAGGTCAAAAGACATTCTGATGTACGTGGGTATTTCCCATTGAAAGACCTTAGTTGGGTCAAAATATCACATATAAAACGTAAATGAGCTCTGATTTCAGTGTGCCAATATGTTACTCTCTAAGCTGTTATCATCACCTGGTCAGACAAACTGAAAAAACTTCAAGGATCAAATAAGCTACCCAGAACTGACTGGCTGTGAGCTTACAGTATGTTGGCCTGCTGCCTTCATTTACAGTGCCTTTACCTCATAAACAGCCTCATGTTGTTTGGATTTTATTCGGAAACTCTGCATTCCAATTTCACCTTCGCTGGCTTTGGCAAGAAGTAGCTCCATTGCTGAATTAGACCCTGCAGCTTGTTAAATAAAGTGAATAAAGAGGCTGGGATGACAGTGAAAACACTCACCGCTTTTTATGAACCACTCATAACACATGCAACATGATGTGGGAAGCTGAGACTGAGAAACAAAAGACAGAGATACACAGAGGGAAAGAGAAGAGCTCATCAGCAGATAAATTTAGTGATTCATTACGACCTTTGTGATGTACTTGCTGTCCTATACCTGAGGAGTGCTGCTGCCAAAGACACACAGAAGATAATCATATGTTTTTTGTCCTTTGGTTTTACCAACAAAGTCCAAATTTAATGATCTCTGAAATGCAGATTATGTGTTAGGACAATTTCTTTTCAAAAAACAACGACCAAATGTTACTTTTAATACTTTGTGACTCACCTACAATGTCAATAACTACATTTACATGCACACATATTCCGTTTTTTGCCCTTAATCCTTAAAGTAAAAGTTATTTACATGGCTTATGGGAGTGAATATTCCACTTATATTCCCGTTTACATGTAGCCGTGCAAAATAGAATTTTTTCAAAGTTTTCCACCGGTGGCGGACTTGTTGGATCCATCTTCAAAAGGTCGACGTTGCGATGTTTGCACATATCCGAAAACCTGTTGATATCCAAGTCTTTCATAATGTTTAAAAGTAGCTGTGTTTGTGTGTTGGGCATGCATCCCTACTCCAGCCTTACAAACTGTTGGCTGGTTGGTTTGTGTACAACAACCATAGCAACGCACAGAGCTGACCGTAAGCCGTAAACAGGCAAGAGGCCATAAACTGGCCGTAAACTGCGGTAAAAACCCTGATTGAGACGCATATTCTGAATGTGCTGTATATATCTCCAAAGAATGCCTCTAAAACCCAAATAATATCAGCACGTATCCCACGTCTTAATTGGAATGTGCTAAATTCATTAAAAGGCCTTATTCGGAATATCCAAACGGAATATGCTGTTTACATGATCTGTATCAAATTCAGAATGTTGTCATATATTCGGAATAATAGTGGAATATTGGTGTGCATGTAAATGTACTCTGTTAATCCCAAACCCATTGTTTCCTATTGAAGATGTAAATCTTTAAAAGTCACCAATATATAATCTCTTCTTTAGGCACTGTGGGTTTTTAGCAAACATTATGTAAGCAGGAATAATTAGTGCAATTATAGTACCTGTTTTGTACAAATGAAACAAATCAGATATAACGTGTTAATTAGTGAGCTTCAGAGGTGCCGGCAGACAGATTTTTATTTATTTTTTAATCTTTAAACAGAGCCAAGCTATCTGTTTCCCCTTATTTACAGTCTTTATGGTAAGCTAAGCTAAAGCTAGACTTTTAGAATGCTGAACAACTGTATTGTTAGACCAATGTGTTTTGGCTTGTTCTGCATGTGACACGACGTGTTGCTGTAGCTTTACCTCTTCAGACTTCTCCCCTTCTCCATGCACCTTGGAAGTAGGTTAAGTTCTGCTGAAAATCAGTACTCTGCTAAGATAAGATAACTGGCTGCTGTCTAGAGCTTTATATTTCATGGACAGACACTGTATGGGAGTGGTATCCATCTTCTTATCTAACTCTCTGCAATAAATCAAGTCAGTGTATTTTTTTCATATTCCTTGTTATAATTGTTGACAACAGTAGAGGTTTATTACGACACAGAGGACTAAGCTTTATCAGGCATTTGCTACTAGACAATACTTGCCAGCAGCATCACTTCAGGTCTTGGTCTTTTCATAGGATTTGTTGACAATAAGAAAAAGATATCACTCGACTTTTCCTTTAAGATCACATTGTATCCATGTCTTTTTATTTAATGGTGTCTTTGGTAGCCAGGATAGCAGTCAATATAGTGCCAGTAGTTTGGACCAAGAAAATGATGCAAACCATAACAGTCACAAAAATTTAAATACGTACAGGACTGTGATGTCGTATGTATTGTGTAAAATATCTGAAATGTAATAAATGAGTAAATGAGCCTTAACTCTTCATTTCACTGTTAATTGATGATACATTGTAGACCACTGGATTGTTTTATTCCTCTTTTGAGAAGATAAGATGATTAACAATAGAAGAAAGTTATTTTATCGCTCAGATACTGAAGACAAAACAACGCCTTAGTAAACAGCAGCATCACATGCAGAGGATCACTTTGAGCACTGGCAACACATGCAGACACATTTTTGTCTCCTGCAATCAGATACACATTTGTGAAGGTCCTTTCAGGTTGTCTGTAAAGCCAAAAATCACTGTGTTTTTTGTTAGCTTGTCATAATGGCGGTGATGGCATGAAAACTTGATTATACATCCACGAGTTTGTATTAAACATGTGTTTGAGCTTTTCAGTTTGAGTGCCTCTGCACTCAAACTGAAATAGCAGGCAGACTTATAATGGCTATGGCTATCACTGCTCTCAGAAAGAGAACATGAAAAGATGTTTCCACAACAACAAATGTGGAGAGTCAAAATATCGGCAAGACATCACATAACACTAGGAGAGCAGTACATGGGGCACATACAGATCCAGTTTGTGCCTCTCATGTAATCACTGTCATTATGGGACACTTAAACATCTACAATTACATTTGCGTCCCAGAAATGAGGCTTGGCTTTTGTCAAAACCAAATCAAAACAAATAGAAGACACACTGCAGGTTGTTAATGTCTTGCTGTTTTGTAGTTCATTATACACCAGAGTAAAAAGTTCTACAACAAAGTATTCTCACCAAACTGAACTCACAATTCTAACCAATGGAATGCAAGTAACCTTGGGGTCTTGTTCGCGAGTGAGGGGACAATGGAGCGGGAGATTGGTCGGAGAATTGGCGCAGCGGGGGCCGTATTACATTCAATTTATCGCACCATTGTGATGAAAAGAGAACTTAGCCAGAAGGCAAAGCTCCTGATCTACCGGTCAGTTTTCGTTCCTACCCTCACCTATGGTCATGAAGGCTGGGTCATGACCGAAAGAACGAGATCCAGGGTACAAGCGGCCGAAATGGGTTTCCTCAGGAGGGTGGCTGGCGTCTCCCTTAGAGATAGGGTGAGAAGCTCAGTCATCCGTGAGGAGCTCGGAGTAGAGCCGCTGCTCCTTTGCGTTGAAAGGAGCCAGTTGAGGTGTTTCGGGCATCTGGTAAGGATGCCCCCTGGGCGCCTCCCTAGGGAGGTGTTCCAGGCACGTCCAGCTGGGAGGAGGCCTCGGGGAAGACCCAGGACTAGATGGAGGGATTATATCTCCAACCTGGACTGGGAACGCCTCGGGATCCCCCTGTCGGAGCTGGTTAACACTAGAACGGCCATGACGGTCATTTTGACCGTTTTGAAATTTATATGTGTAATAACTTTGCTGAATAAAAAAATACAATCCTGCTTCTGCCTGACTTTTCCTAAAAGAGTCTGTATTTTAATTTAAAATTGTTTTTATATACATTACACAAAAGGCAAAGAAAATACAGTCACTTTTACCTATTTCGGCCATACACGGTCATATTGACCGCTCAGAATTTCGCGGTATTATTTTGAATTTTTCGCGTGGTTGAAGATGCATCTCGGTTGCTTAGTAACTACCATAGTCTCTGTCAGAGAAATGTAACTAGCGGTCTCAAGTAACAAGTGTGGGCATCACCGATGGGCCGAAGGCAAAGCCAGAGTCGGTAACGTAGGCTACTACGGCGTGGATGGACTCAGTTCTAAATCAGAAGGCAAACACCGGGCGCTCGCTCTGTGAAAGGCGCGGAACACGTAGATGGCCGGTGGCTGTTTACATGTTCATATAACTTTATACATCCTCGAACTGGCTGGAATCATTGCACACATCCTCTCCAAGGAGTGCACCAGCAGTAAAATTGAGGAAGTTCATGCAGCAACTGGCAGAGGAGCTGAGAGTGGAGTTTATGGAGGAAAAAAGGGCAGCGGCGCACGGTCCGAGCAGCAGCGCACCGCAGCAGATGCCAAAACGGAGGCAGTGCCAGGTTAGGTTATAGCTAAATGTTCAAATAAGATACTTTTAATTGTTATTTGGCTATTTTGAGTTAAGTTGAATGAATTTCCACACCATATTTTTCGGGATATGAATGTATGAAATAATTACGGTTGGGAGAAAAACATTCTCTGGTTTATTGGCATTTCTTTAAACCAATCCTAATCATCTTAGGCGGCACTAAGCACCGGACAGAGCCACGGTGCCGCTGCAAAATAGCCTCAGGGAAGAACTTGTTTTGGTGGAACATGTGTACGTTCAAAGTTGTTTTAGTCGTGCAACAGAAAACTCAGATTGGACAGATAGTCTAGCTAGCTGTCTGGATTTACCCTGCAGAGATCTGAGGAGCAGTTAATCATAGTCCTCAGAAATCCACCGGAGTTTAAAATGCCAACACAAAGGAAGCCCAAGGCAACGGACATCTGGCGTAAATGAGGGACATCAGGTGGAATTTCCGTAGCCTGGCTCCGCCCTCCTACGTACTTCCGCTCAATTTTCATTTTCCTTCAGTACATCGTCTGGGTTTGCGGTATATTCGAGGGTTTTCTCCGGCCAAATCTTTACCGGTCCAATCAGCAAACAGAGGGAGTGGCTGAGAACGATGACATTGAGGTTGCACGTTAGTTTGAGTTGTAGTTCCGTAATGGCAGCAGAGAAAGATGTGAGCGAACCCATTCGGTCCGTTGTGGCAACGCTGCCGAATATCCAGAAGTTAAAGCCCAAGCAAGAACATTCTTTGCTGAGTTTTGTTGGTGGCCATGATGTTGTGGCTCTCCTCCCCACGGGGTTCAGGAAAAGTTTGATTTTCCAGCTCGCTCCGTTAGTGGTGAAGGAGTTGGCTAAGGCGAACGCTAGCGATGCTAAGCCGATAGTTGTTGTCGTCACGACCAAATGTTAGCAATTGGTTATGGCAGATCCAGAGTGGCTCTGGGCAGATCCAATAGTTTTAAACTTCAACAGAGTACCCGCCTTCAAGGATGTTAACACTTGTCAATGGAGAGTGGCCAGACTCTCTGTACAAATGAAATGTACGAGAGTCTGGTAGGACCAGGCTAGAATTTCCGGGGGCACCGGAGCAATCCCGGAAGTGAAATGTTGTGTATATAAACTAGGATGATAGTTAACACGTTGCTGGTTGCTCACAAACCCAGTGATTGTGATGTTTTATACAAAGGTGTAAGTATGAACATGCTATTTACATCATCAGCACACAGCATCAAACACTGAATATCAAACCAGCCACATCCTCATCTACAACATGCTCCCTATTTTTATTATAATCTACTTATCATAACACTGGTATGTTTACATGTTTGCAACATAACATTTTTCCATGTGTAACACAGATTGTGCCTTTAAACTAGATGCCTAATAACATATAATTGAAGGTGAGAGGCCTGTTCTCACATCATATTTATTCAGAACACAATTACACTTATGTTGATAGGATTCCATATAAAGTGTATATAGCATCTAATACATTATGTATAATAGCTTTTTTGTTGTTGCAATAGAAACAAAAACCCTTATTTTAATTTTAATTTTATTTTTTAGCATTTAACACCTCATACATCACAAATTTCTACTTATATAAGAAGTGTATAGATACACTGCCTGTCTGAAAGACATAGGAAAAATCCTGTGCAGGCATTTTAAGGCTAAATCAGACATGACAGAGGATGTCTTCGTGTCCGTGCGTGTGTGACAATCACTTTGATTGACAGCAGCTGAGAGGCAAGTGGCCCCACTCCATATCATATTGATTTTAGCTCAGAAAGGCTGCTGTGTGCAGACGGAGGGATGGAGGGAGGAAACAGGGGAGAGATTGCTGATGGTGATGATGATGGTGGGTGGAGTAAAGCACCAAACACAGAGTAGTGGTGAGACTGACATGGGGAATGAAGGAGTACAGCAGAGGACCAGTGCACGAGGGAGATGTTTAGTGAAATGTGTTGATGTGTTTGAATCCCATAAATGCAGCAATTTGTCATAATAACTACAGGGGAAAAGAGGTAGGATTGATTTTTTCAATCCCAACTCTGCTGCTTTCCAGTAAGACCACCCACAGCCTCCCACATTTGCAGTGAATTGATCAAAGACTGATTGGACTGAAAATTGCACACTCTAATCACTCTCTCAGTAATCAAAAGGTACCAAATCCAGAAGCCAGAGCACTAAGCACTGATCTTAATTCAGATTTACAAAAAACCTCTTTAGCTAACTTATTTTTGTGGGTGTATGTGTTTTATCTTTTTGCATTATTAATCTCTGCTTATCCTCCAGTTTATAATTCAGCATGAAATCCAGTCTTTTTTTAGCAGTTTAGTGGTGGTATCATTGCTTGGTCACTGTTTATGAACTTTAAATGGCCATAACAGTGATTTTGCAGGTTTTAGTTATTAAATACCCACCACATATGTAACACAGGGTTTTACAATTTTAGAAATAAATATTTATGATTTGTAAATATATACACATGTATCTTGTTTCTTAAGGTAATCTATTGGAGAAATGATTTCTCCAATACTTTGCTGTCTTAGCAAATACCTTCAAAACTAATGGCACCCCCATCAGTTTCAGCTGTACATTGTGTTTAATGCTAATTTAGGGAACATTAGCATGCTAACATGCTAAACTATTGTAGCCTATATTTGCTTTTTTATACCTATTTACTGATAAATTGATTTTTGATTTGATTTGATTTATTTAATTGTATCAAGAATGCCTTACATATGAATAAAAAGACATCAAATACAATCGAGGATAAAAACACAATAAAGTCCAGGACTTATTTCCATTGTGGTCCTCAACACATAACATCAGGACAAGACAATACATTCACAGAGTGTATAATAATCAATGACATAACATAAAAACATTTTTCTTAAATAAATAAAAATAAAAATGGTAACTTGCCCTTTGATCTATTCCGCAACCCTCTCTAGTAAGCAGGCCTTGATACTCTTTTTAAAAGAGTTCAGGCTGGAAATGACTTTAATATAACAATCTAACTTGTTCAAAACAATAAATATATTAAATACAATTATAATAAATAAAAAAATCAGATATTGCACATTTGTATTTGCATAAAGACTGCTATTGCACCATTATTTGTTAGTGTTTAGTTATTTTATGGCACATGGGTAAAAACTGTTCATAAGTCTGGATGTGTGGGCCTTCATGGACCTGTATCGCTTCCCAGAGGGCAACAGGGTGAAAAGGTGATTGGCTGGGTGGGAAGAGTCCTGTGTGATGCTTTTGGCCTGACACAAACATTGAGCCCTGTAAATGTCTTCTAGGGTGGGTAGTTGTGTGTTTATGATGCTCTGTGCAGTTTTAATGACTCTCTGTAGCGCCTTCCTGTCGGCCACAGTGCAGCTAGCAAACCACACCAGAATGCCATGAGAGAGGATGCTCTCCACAGAGCATCGATAGAAAGACAGCAGCAGCTGCTGTGCGAGATTTGCTCGCCGCAGGGTCCTCAGGAAATATAGCCGCTGCTGAGCCTTCTTGACAAGAGAGGTGATGTTCGCAGTCCATGTTAGGTCCTGGGAGATGTATGTATCCAGGTACTTGATAATCAGGTAAGGTAAGCCAAGTTGAAACCATATATTTTCATTTCACTGTAACGATGATGTCCAATCAAACGAAAGGCCAAAGCTCAGAGTGAGTGAGAAATGGATCTTTGTTTGACTGGCAGAAGGTTATTGAACAATGAAACTTTCAACTGAGCTTCATTTCAATGTAATAACTGACCTGAAATGTTCTCCTGAAAAAAACTGAAAATATCCACTGAACCTGAACACCACACACGGTTCACCGCCAGCAGCAACTGGGGAGTGTCTAAAGCTCTTAGTTACACAGGATAGTCAAACTATCAACCTGAAGGTGAAATAAAAGCCAAAAAAAGGTTTACATTTGCTTCTTCTTAAATCCCAAAGTCCAACACTTTGGTCAAGAACAAGATATCTGAACAACGACCTACTTCTTGGGGTAACTTTATTTACACCTTCTCTACTCACAACTGAACTCTTCCTATGAATTTGTATTCTGCGTCATGACTCCTTTAAATTAAGACATTATTTGGTTATACAGGACTTCTGGTTCAGTCTTAACACTCTCATCAACCTTGTTTCAGCAGCAGCAGCAGCAGCAGCAGCAGCAGCAGCAGCAGGCATTTGCAAACAAAAGCTCTGATAAACCCACTTTGCACTACCTGCCAAGCACACTGACAAAGTTGGAACCTAGCTGGCCAAGCAGCTAAAAAGCTAGATGTTTTCTCCCAGAAGTTGTTTGAGACCGAAACAGAGCAGAAAGTGTAGATACTGATTATGTATAACAAGTTTTAAGGCGAAAACATGTCTGACATCTTTTGAGCTTATTGCTCTAAATGTCCAAAAAGTAATGTACTTTTCAACTTCACATGATCTCCATTAATGTTGCGGCCTGCATCAGTTGGTGTTCACACATCATTCATTAATAAGTAATAAGTGACATCCTGCTTGCTGTATATAATGAGCATTTCTATTGACTTTGCAACTAGTAAGTTGTGTCCTGCTCACTGCATTGAAAAACTGACTACGTTGTATGGGTGCAATGCAAGCACACTGCAAAGCTGCTGAACTTACTGTAAGACTCAACTTGGAGTTGAGGGCTGTGGACTTGTCTCCTACACTCAAAGTTTGGTGGCTCGTCTGCAGCAACGGGGCACAGAAGAGTCTCTATCTCTGTCAAACTTTCCACCTCCCACATTTCCTATTACACTTTTTTCTTCACCTGTTCTTGTTTTAAGCCCCACTCCTACAGCTTCTCCATTGTGGCTCCAGTAGCACTGCAACACTTCATTAGCTTCCATCATCCCAGGCAGAAATGAACCTCCAGGTGAAGAAAAAAGTGGCAATGTGTGAAAAATATTTCCTCCTGTGTGGGGACAATTACACCAAGCAAAATCAAAAGTGTGCAGTCTATATTTAACTATTCCTAAACAGGCAGAAAAAGGATGTAATATCCCCTTTGTTTTGCTTGATTTGCCGGTTTTACTGCATTTTGGTTGGATTATTAATCTCTAATGCCTTGCAGATGTGTCCTGATTGGATCTATAAGTCTAACATTACGCGCAGTTCGGCACGAACACATTCAAATGTACATTATGTTAACACACACACACACACACACACACACACACACACACACACAACACACACACACACACACACACACACACAGACACACACACACACACACACACACACACACACACACACACTTGTGCACACTAACAGATGCAGGCCGCAACATTAAAGGAGATCATATGAAGGAGGGATGAAAGCAAGCAGAGCAGAGGGAGGAGTGTGATGGATCGAAGGCATGCTGAAGGAAAAGAGAAGGGCATTAGAGGGAGGGCGGGTGGGTTACCCCAGGACAATGTGTCATTATGTTGTGTATGTCGTTATATCACAAATCCACTTATTATGTGCTGGTAATTTCTGCCTTGGCTTGTTCTCGCTATGAAAACATATTTATCTGTGCATAAAGGAATGAACAGTCCCTGGTTCAACTCAAATACACAATATCATGCTGCTGAACCAACAAGGAGGGCTGTTTCCATTTCTGCCTGTACCATGTCATTCTTGGAAGTTGCTTATTTTTAAGCTCAAATGCCTAACAGTACTGAGGGCAGGAGAACAGAGTGCAGGTCTTTTTCGTCTCTGTTCAGTTTGAGTTAGCTCGGCCAGAGATTGGAGCTGAGATAAACATAAAAGCTACAAGCTCCTCTGGGTTTGCAGGGGCTGGGTTTTAATCTTTGCTCTGGCTCTCCTCATTCCATTAAAGTGAATCAGAGTAATTAAATCAATATTTTTGACTATGAATGATTCAAAAAAACTGAGCCTCCACTAAAGTAGAGTTTTCAGGAGCATTGATAATCAATAAGACACCAACTTCAAGAAGGCGTGGGAAGCTTGTTTGAGCTGGTTTCTTTGTAGAGCCAGATTGTGTTTTCATATTGACAGAAAGCATAATGGCACAGTGTCTGTAGGCCAATTTATAATCGATGGAGAAGCGCCAGAAAGTGTCTCCTGATGATACTGAGGCTCAGAGGATTGACTGGCTGCTGTTTCTACTGGAGGATGTTCACTTTTATGTGGGAACACAGCAATAGATCAATAACCATAACCAGTAGTCTAGCATTCACGGTACTACCATTGTATTGTTTCCTGAAGTCATAGCTGTCAAACAGAAAAAGCAATTAACATGTATACCAGTTTGACACTAGGGCTGCAACTAACGATTATTTTAATAATCGATTAATCTGTCGATTATTTTTTTCGATTAATCGATGAATCGGATAAAAAAACAAAAAACAAAAAAGCATTTATTTACATCAACTCAATACATACTTACATACATACTTGTTGTTTTAGTTAATAGTTGTGTAAAGGTAAGTAACCCAAAGAGCAGATACAGACAATACACACACACACACACACACACACACACACACACACACACACACAGACACACACACACACACACACACACACACACACACACACACACTTGAAGCTTATTCATTAAATTATTACCATCATTGTAGTAAGTGCAAGTTAAGTTCATTTGTACACCACATTTAAACACAGCTTAAGATGACCAAGTGCTATAAAAGAACTTTAAAATGAAATTAAAAAGTACAACACACACAAATATATATGTCAACAATAACTGATATGGGACAAAGCACAGAATATATACATGACAATAGACTGAAAAATGAATGGGCCAAAAAAGGCGAGTGAATAAAAACGTGTCTTTAGTCTCGCCTGCTTTACTAATGTTGTTAACGAGCTAACGCTACCTTGTCATGCTTGTCAAGCTGAATAACGAGTAAATACCACACCAGCACCAGAAGAGGGACGTTACGTTCCTCACTTCAAAATGGAACAAAAGTAGGATTCTGTAGTGACTTTACCCTGCTGTTGAACTCCCTTCTTCCTCATCAAGGACTCCAACATGTTTACGTTTTAGGTGCTGAATCATCACCGTGGTGACCGTGCCATGCCGTGTCGCTTTTGCTTATCTTGCAATTAACATGTTTTCGATTTATTTAGTGTGAAATGCTCCCACACGTTGGATGACTTAGGTCATACTGATTTCTCTGCCTCCGCCATGTGTTTCAGAACAACGTTAAGGGTCTCTCCGGTCTCTCTCCGTATTTCCTCTACCCCCGCTCTGCTCTTTTTTTTTTCTTTCGCTCCGCACCGCACTCAACTCAATTGCTTTTATCTCCGCGACTGAGTGGCGTGTCGCGCGACACAACGAATCTATAATGAAATTCGTTGCCAACTTTTTTAATAATCGAATTTTATCGATTTTATCGATTCGTTGTTGCAGCCCTATTTGACACTATTTACTGTGATGTGTGCATGCTGTGAATTTATTTTACACTTAAATTACAGTCAAAAAGAGATTGATAGACATGACATTCTAACCCTAACCCTAACCCTGATTCTTCATATCACAGCACACACCTACAGTTACCAGTTTATTAGGTACACTAAGCTTATATTTTGTCCATCACATTTTCTCTAGACTACATATGGGAATCACCTCTCAGTATTATGTAATACAACTCAACAGCATCAGAAACAGAACAGCAACCAAGTGAAACTCCACTGACCGCATTGTGTAGATAAAGTAGCTGAAAAGTAGAGAGCCAGGGAGCGAATGTGATGAAATTGCTGTTTTGTGGAGAGTAAACATGCATCAACACTCTGCAGATGTGTAGGATTTAAGATAGTACACAGTGCCTTGAGGAGAGACTTGCTCTTGTTCCATAAAAAAATGAATAGGGGTAATGTTAGGGGTGTATTTTAGAACAAAACTTTGAATTTACAGCCCTGCTGGCTGCTGTGTGAGGCTGCAATGCTCATTGTAAAGAAAAACAACTTGTAAAATAGATAAAAGTCCAGGTGTAATGGCTGGTGGTGAAGTAGTAGTTGTCAAGCTAACATGTTCACAATGACATGAATATGCTAATGTTTAGTAAGTAATGTTTAACATTATCACGTCTTCACAGCTAGATGAAAAGTGAATCACCAAAGATGTCTGTTCTAGATTTTGTGCCAATCTGTCTTGTAGATCTCGAGGTATTTCACAGGATAAGAGAAAACCTTGACCTGTTGATGGTGCAAGAGTAAAAGTCAAGGGATCACTAAACTCATTAGGATTCATCTTCTGGGGACCAAGAATGTTTGTATAAACGTTCATAGCAATTTATTCAACAATTGTGAATATATTTAAGTCTGAACCAAATTGGTGGACCGAAATGCCAGAAGAAAGTGTACAATTTTGTGTGTGAAAGTGTCCTTATTTTGGTAGTCCAGCATTGCCAGACCTTTCTCCACAGCGCTGCAAAGCAAGGTCTGGCTAGTCCACACAGCATTCCAGGATAGGAGAAAAACGTGCTCCGGTTTATAGGCATTTCTTTAAACCAATCACAATAGTCTTGGGCTAAGCTCTGGACGGTGCCTCTGCAAAATCATCAATCTATCATTTTGGAGAATCCAGATTTGCGACAGCTAAAGAATATAAAGAAAGTACTCTTTTTTTTTTACTATGTACTGTGTTATATCTTACCTTAACATGCTGGTTCAATCAAAAATACATGACTCACAGAAGCAAGAAACCACTGAAATCCCTGTGACTTTAAAACTTGAAGGATAGACCTTTTTTTGTATCCCTCCTTGTTCTCTCTGTTCATCTCATTTTTCTTTCTCTCTCCCTCTACCTGTGCCTCTCCGCCCCCTGTCAGCCTATGAGGACATGCAGATGACTAGTGATGAATAGTGATGAGCATATGGGACAAATATGTGTGTAAGTATGTGTGCATGTATACAGTTGTTAATGCAAGACCTGCTGCCCTCCTTAGTCTCTGTCCCTGCTTTAAAACCCCTGCATCCCTCTGGAAGGAGCCATCCTGATTCTGTCAACAATGCCGACTCCAAGATGCTTTACTGGAGGCTCGGCTCCGCCTCCGAGGAAATGACGCACACTGGAGGAGAAGAAGGGTATCCAAAGACAGAGGAGGCGGAGAAAAATAAACTGATGCAGAGATTTGGCAAAAGAATAAACAAAATCAAATTAAATGACAGTGTGTAAGAAAAGCCAAAGCGGGGCTGGAAATACTCAAAACATCTTCTATGCCGTTTTTTTTCTTTCTTCCGTAAGCTGCTCAGTGCTGCTCTGGTTTTCAGTAAACAGTGTCAGTGCGGAGATCCACTGATAAACAAATTTTGTGAGGCTCTTTTAGGTCCAAACATTTTGCTTTTAGGATAACACTGCCTTATACAGTCGTGTCTGTCAGTAGAGTTTACAGCTCAAGTGGCTCTGAGTAGGGAAAGGATTTACAGTATATCATGAAATACATAAATCCACCTGGTAATATAAGCATTTGCATGTATTTATCTTTCCCTATGTGTGTGTCAAGTTAAGTTTATTTTGTATAGCTCAATATCACTGTGTCTAAATGTGCTTTACATGCTCAAACATCAATAACAGAACACAGACCAGGAGGAAGAAGAAAAAGTCTCCCAAAACACATGAAGAAAAGACATTTTTGGGATACAATTCAAAGATAGACCCTCACCTTCACAGAAGGCTGGCTGGTGCTCTCTATCATTTTATTATGAAAAGAAATCCAAATTTATACTGATACTAATAATAAAAAATAAAAGAAATGTCATTTTTTGAGACAAATAATATTACACGGGAAATATATTAAAGTTCAAACAATTAATAACACAAAAGAGTCAGAAAATTAAAGGTAATTGAACACAGATAATGAAAAAATACATCAATTAATAATGTATAGTATTCATAATGTGTACCATAAACAAATTTAACAAGCAATTTGTTCCAGTAAGACTGTAAAATATCTTCAAAAAGTACAACAAAAATTGTAATAATGGTTTGAATTACTGAAGGCTAGAGCTGAAACAATTAGTCGATTATTTGACTAGTTGAAAGAAAATCAATCAACAAACTATTTGGATAATCTATTAATCGTGGAAGTCATTTTTCAAGCAAACACCTCGCTGCTTCCAGCATCTCATATGCCAGGATTTGCTGCTTTTCTTTAGTTCATTAGCCTGACAAGCCAGACCCACATCAAGATGTTGGGTCTGGGAACGCACCATTGGCAGGGCTCAATCTGAGGGGCGGGATAAACGGTTGTCTTTCAAATTCCCTCTGCATGCAATAGGATAGCGCTACAACCAACCAGAGCAACGCTAGTTGATAGATTAAACGTATCCGGTCGGCAAAACATCTTCCTTTTTTAAGAATGACTTCAGTGCCGTTCTTTGTTCTTTTCTCAAAGAAAAGCTTAACTCCAAGTCTTCCAGAGTCGCGGCCAAAGCCGATTCGAAAGACTGCTGTTCGCCAGCAGCAGCAGCCATCTTCTTTGTTTTCAAGTAGCAGGGAATTCACGCGGAACCGTCGTAACTCTGCCGTCATTATGTTAAGCCCGCCCACCGACTCTATACTGCTAGACTCCCTGGCTGCAAATTACGTTTGCTGCCGATAGGGTGCGTCTAGATTTTTAGGCTACTAGCTCATATCAATGTAATTGAATATCTTTGGATTTTGGGCTGTTAGACGAAAAAGGCACTTGAACATTTGGATTTGGTTCTGGGAAAATGTGATGGGGGGTTTTGTCTTTAATTTGCAGATAAATTGATGATTAAAATGACAAGTTCCAGCCCTGTTTAAATTGAGGTTTGATTTTCTTTGATTTTAGACTGATAGCGCTGGTTCTGAATTGCATCATTTCGTGCAGGGCCGTGATTGGTCAAATCTGCAATCATATTTCCAATGTGACCTTTTGGGGAACTAATGTAGGGATCTGACAAAACAAAGGGATTGGTGGAATTAATTCGTTCATTCTTTTGATTATTTCTTTGCACAATCGCAGATTCTTTTTGGGACTGAAAAAGGAGTACACAAAAATTCTCCTTTCCCAATTACAGTGAATTTACTAGAAGTCTAAAATGGATTCATGTAGTAAGTCCAAGATAAGTGTAATAAGCTTGAAAGCAGGTCTTTACCATTCCAGTACTAAGACAGGCCTCTGTGTGTGTGGGTGAGCAGTCACTTCATCATGCTCCATGCTCTACATGCAGGACTAGTCATACTGGATTAAACCCAAGGCTCAGATATCATTAGTATCCAGTCACAGAGAAGGTTTTTGTATCAACAGCACTCACATTACATAAGCACAGTGAAGCCTTTCCAACTGAGAGGCTCTTTGTTTTGAGTGGTAAGCTCGCTTGATTATAAGCGAATCCATTAAGTCCCCATATGGACGTGTTGATCATCAGCCTAAATCAAATATCTCAATTAAATGGTTTAGTGTTTCTCAGCGGGCCCCTCGTTCCTGTAAGCAGGACAGTCATACCTTTGTTTACCTAGATTATTAAATTTGGACAGGTATTTCGATTCTCTGGATTGTTTAAACTCTCTTTTTATTTGGAGTAGGACATCCGCTTTTGGAGCACAGCTGCCCCACCACTGGCTGAGTTTACACAGTGATTTGCAAGATGTACAAGAGCTCGGTGATAAACCAACAGATTTATGATACTGATATTAGGATTAGCTTTGCCCAGACAAAGTATTTCATGAGAAAAAAATGTGGTTTGTGCATGAAGGCATTTAGCTTTTAAAGTTTATTATGCTCACTGCTGCATGCAACAAAGCTAAACAGCTAACAGTGCTAAACAGCTAACTGGCTACAAATAGTTAACTGGCGACAAACAGAAGCTGTGTATCTAGCCATATTAGTTGTTAAAAACAGAGTTTGGAACATACTCAGAATACAGACTGCAGAACTGTGAGAGAAATTATTCATTTCTTGTACAGTTACAATACATAACAACTTAGAAATGGAAACAAGTCAGACAATAGTATGAATGTTTTAGCTTTGCTAAGTGGCTGGCAGTTAAGCTACACTACCTATTTTCTGGTGGTTCCCCTGTTCAAAAAGGGGGATCACAGGGTGTGTGCCAATTACAGGGGTATCACACTTCTCAGCCTCCCCGGTAAAGTCTACTCCAAGGTGCTGGAAAGGAGGGTTCAGCCGATAGTCAAACCTCGGGTTGAAGAGGAACAATTCAGATTCCGTCCTGGTCGTGGAACAACAGATCAGATCTTCACTCTCGCAAGGATCCTCAAGGGAGCCTGGGAGTATGCCCAACCGGTCTACATGTGCTTTGTGGATCTGGAGAAGGCGTATGACAGGGTCCCCCGGGAGATATTGTGGGAGGTGCTGCGGGAGTATGGGGTGAGGGGGTCCCTTCGCAGGGCCATCCAATCTCTGCACGACCAAAGCGAGAGCTGTGTCCGGGTTCTCGGCAGTAAGTCGGACTCGTTTCAGGTGAGGGTTGGCCTCCGCCAGGGCTGCGCTTTGTCACCAATCATGTTTGTAGTATTAATGGACAGGATATCAAGGCGTAGTCGGGGTGGAGAGGGGTTGCAGTTCGGTGGGCTGGGGATCTCATCGCTGCTTTTTGCAGATGATGTGGTCCTGATGGCATCATCGGCCTGTGACCTTCAGCACCCACTGGATCAGTTCGCAGCCGAGTGTGAAGCGGCTGGGATGAGGATCAGCACCTCTAAATCTGAGGCCATGGTTCTCAGCAGGAAACCGATGGAGTGCCTTCTCCAGGTAGGGAATTAGTCCTTACCCCAAGTGAAGGAGTTCAAGTACCTTAGGGTCTTGTTTGCGAGTGAGGGGACAATGGAGTGGGACTGGTCGGAGAATCGGCGCAGCGGGTGCGGTATTACATTCAATTTATCGGACCGTTGTGACGAAAAGAAAGCTGAGCCAGAAGGCAAAGCTCTCAATCTACCGGTCAGTTTTCCAGGCACGTCCAGCTGGGAGGAGGCCTCGGGGACGACCCAGGACTAGGTGGAGGGATTATATCTCCAACCTGGCCTGGGAACGCCTCGGGATCCACCAGTCGGAGCTGGTTAATGTGGCTCGGGAAAGGGAAGTTTGAGGTCCCCTGCTGGAGCTGCTGCCCCCACGACCCGATACCGGATAAGCGGACGAAGATGGATGGATGGATACCTATTTTCTTTTGGCTGCCATTAAGTAGCCTATAACTTAAGTGCCCTTAATTACAGGAATCCAACAAAAAATGGTTTGAATACTGAACACTACCTTATTATTGAAAGGTGACTCTGAAAAATGTGTACCATGTGTCTTTTTGGAGGATGGTAGTTTGGATTACCCAGTACAACAATGGTTTCCAATGGTGACAAAGTTTCACAGGTAAAAAAAGAAGAAGAAAAAACTCCTGCAGCTTAATCAATGCTATTGCTGTTCATTTATGTTAAACATGTTGCAAAAACAGAACTATTTCATCAAAATAATAATAAATACAGAGCTTCTGATTCTTGCTAGCACAGTAAGTTTATAAAATATGTAGCGTGGGACAAAGCCAAATAGCTAACGATGCTATACTAACTTGCGACAAACAGAAGCTCATAAATAATTGGGGTAAAAGGAAAGAGTTAAAGTTACATCATGTTTTGTACAGTTATAATACACAACAACTTTTGTATTAATACACTCAGACAAAACAATGTTTTTGCTTTGCTAGCTGGCTGCACTTAGCAGCTATGCTACTTTAGCTATTTTAAGCAACCATTTAAGTACAAAGAATAACATATTATTACATTCCTGTCTATACAAACTCATATGGTTACATAAAAACGCACACCCTTCTTCTCTCTTGTTTCTGTTTGCTTACTGTTTTTGTTTGAGGACCTGTTTCAAGCCACCACCCCTCCTTTGTCACACATTCAGAAATTCCTCTGTACTGTCTACGACAGACTCAAACAAAAATAAACTGTCGACAGTGAAATTCACTTCACCTGTTTCCACTGCATTGCACTGTCAGCTCGTTTTGGTTAAGTCTTGACTTAACTGCCAGCTTGGGTTTTTAATGCTGCAGCTCGGCGTCTCCGTGCAATTTCTTAATTTCCAGGGCAGCGTCTAACAAACTCTGGCCCGTGTAACATGACCACCAATATTTCCCTTGGCACTGGTCGTTTCTTGCCCCTGTCACAGTCATTCACAAATTCCCCTGTGCTGCTGTCCACAACAGCAAACGTCAACAAATAAACCGTCCATGCTGCCTCTGACTGTTTGACAGAGTTGTTCCAATTCTTTTCTCCAAATCTTCTCTAAAGATAAACAGCAAAAGGACAGGTCACGTCCATAGACCCTGCTGGCATCTACAGGCCTTTTCTTTCAACAGAAGAGCCAGCAATTTTGTGTCCAGTATCTAGTTCTTATAACACATCCATGCAAAGTGTTATAATGTTAAGGATGCTGGTTCACTGGTAAAACCTAGAACAGAGCCATTGTTAATGGTATTAGTTACACCTGATTTTTCTACTACAACAAGAAAAATCTTTGCTAAAAAGGTTTAGTGATGTGAGGCTGCAACAGACAAACTGTTAGGCTACCTGGTTCTACACCTGTCATGTCTGTGTCTCCCAATAGAGTATGTTCCCAACATATTGTTAAAGCTGAACTACAAATCAACACTGGACCAAGCTAAAAATAAATCCTGATGCTACCCTTTCTTTTTTTACTAACACAAAGGAAAGGGATTCTGATGCATATCCAATAGCTCATTTGCATTTGCGCCTCATGTAGGCAGCGGCCTGGGTTCGAATCCGACCTGCAACCCTTTGCTGTGTTTTATCCCCCATCTCTCTCCCACCTGTCTGTCTATCCACTGTCACTCTGAAATAAAGGGAAAAAGCCCCCCCAAAAAATAATAATAAATAAATAAAAGGAAAAGCCTTATAAATGATATGATCTGTTTTCTTTTACAAAATGTGACTCTCTAAATTGCCATCTGGCTATATTAAGGGTGGAAGCTAAAAACCAGCATGCAAAGGCTGTAGTTTTACACATTAACAGACTGTCTGTTAATAATGTCACCGCAGACACTTTTCAGCAAGTCTTTAGCAACATTTCAGAAACACAGAGATGGCTGTTTGCATTTATTAACATTGCAAAGAGGTTAACACAATCTATGTGTAATGTACTAGTATAGCAGACTAATAATTAATTCAATATTATACACTAATTGCACAGATTAAAAACAGCAATTAAGTGGCCACAACTTCTTTGCCAAGCTTCAAAATGGAAAACTGGAGAGGAACAAATTTGGCCCAGTGCTAAATGTAGTCCTGGACTCAAGAGTGCTTCTTGCACAACTCAAAACATTTCTTGGTTGGATTTGCTGTCCTCACCAGCAGTGACTGTCATGAATGATGACATGGAGATACTACTCATATATCAGCAGGAAAGAAATACGTCCGCATGGGAAGAGACGGCCTCAAACCACCAAATAGCTATTTAGTGCGTTGCCAGATATTTACAGCAGGACAAAACTTTAACTCATCCTGAGTGCTGGACGTGACAGGTTGGCTCCTGCGGAGGAGGCGACCTCAGAGTCAGGATGTGGTCAAGAATTTACAATCTATGATCTGAATACTTATTGCACTTGTGGGACGGACTGAGCTCTGCACAGACACAAGGGTCAAACAATTACGTAAAACGAGTGAGTGCATCACCAAAGTGGACTACCAATGTTGTTTAGAAACATACAGTACACCATTTATTTCTGTCGGTATCTGATGCATTTGCAGTAGAGTATACGTTTGATTCATTTGCCGAATTTGAAAGTGTCCTTAGAGATAATGTTTTTTGACTCTATTGTTTGGCTATATTTGACTATTAAGTGATGTTTTTTCATTCCCTCTTTATGCAAAATACCCCGGTACAAAACGCTTGACTCTCATTCAAAACCCTTTTTGAGGGTCAGTAAGGCTGTGTTTAGATTGTCATCAATACTAAAAAAACACAGCCCCATCAGTCATTTCAATGAGGCCACTTTCTTAATACAGCAGGTTCATGGACTAGTTCACATCACACAAAATTGTTGTCGCAATGATAAACGTCTGGTTTCATAGTATTACGGTATAAACTGCATTTTTAACCTTAAGCCTTTAACCAGCATGCAGGGGCCTGTTTCCCAAAATTGGCAACATGCAAACTCTGATTTTCAACATGACCTAATTTCTATTTTAACAAATGACATACTTGTGATGCGTGCAAGTGCATGCTAGAACCCTGTACGACTTGCAAATGCATCTACCCCGTTTGCAAGCAACAATCATTAGTGAAAGTTGACCCTGCTATCATTTGCAATCTGCATGCAAACAGGGTTTACAAAACACTTTTGTGAAATGTCCCTGTTTGAAGCTTATACTGATTCTATTTTTATTATCTAAGTCTCTTCTCAGTGTGTAATTTGGTGTATTGTTTTGTTTGGATAACATTACATTGTAATAGGTTCCAAGTGATTTTGTCCCCACTCTATAATTGGACTGAAATCAAAACACTGATGGATGAAAGAAGGATACAACAGAGAGATTTGTCATGTTTACGCGGATTGATTGTTTCTCTCTGTGGATGTTGTTTTTCATCCTGATCAAGAGTAAAAATAGCATTCTCTGAAACAGGGAAAAAACAGTCCTGATATCTGTAACCATGCCAACTTTGGAGAGGTGAACCTGAACCGTTGACACTAACTTAAAAAACAACAGTATTACCCTTTAAAAAGAGTCGCTGCTTTAAGCTCAGTGATCCATGACATGATGTGACATGGCATTCTCTCTCCATCCCAAATAAAAGCTCCTCTGTGTTTTTTTACAGGTCAGTCCACACTTAGTTAATCCACTTCCAGAGGAGATCCACCTTCTTCCTCTCGCGCCCTTCCTGTTCCCTTCGAGCAAAGAAAAACTACTAACTAAGCTCAAGGGGCTCTTTGACAGTAACCGCAGCCCCTTCTTTTCTAATCTAGCGTCCTAATTAGTGCCTTTAAGTGAATGCAGATCCTTATGCACAGCGCCATATGCAGGACTGAATATTCATGTGGGCACTGAGCTGGCTGTCCCTGCTCTGGCCCAAACACAGCATTTCTCTTGCCCTCATTATTCTGACATGCTGACAAAGAGCAACAAGGTAAAGAACAAGGAGGAGAGAGCAAAGTCAATATCTGGCAAAAGTTCACTCCAAACTTCACGACACTGGGAAAACAAAAAAACATCTAACTTGATTCCTGGGGAATGCGTTCTTGTATTCTGACGTAATCGCTGAAAGACTAAGTGGAGGTTTTCATGTTTCAGCTCATTATGTACCAATTGTGACTATTTGACATGACTGCTGACAGTTTGCCAAAGCGAAAGCGTTGAGATGGATTACCTATCCTGTGGCCTTCCCTTATAGGCAGTGGGAATTTGGGAAATAGGCTACTGCTTCCTGTCTTTAAAACTGAAACAGCCGTGAAAGTGTTATTTACAGTACCAGTATGTACCAAAAGAAATGCATTCTAAACTCTCGGGCAGCCATTGATTTTAGTTCATCTTATGTACGTATGTCATGAAAATCAATATGCAGAGACTTGCTTGAGGTTGGTAATGCATCACAGTGAATATTTAGTTGCGCCATTGTAGTGTTGTGTAGTGCGGTTACAATTAGGGACTGATTTTGAGTCAGCATCCAAAAGGTTTTGCAGCCACAAGGTGTGTTAATGCAAAATTAAACAATAAAGAAATAAGCAAACAGTTAAATAATCTGGTTTGGCTTTATTCCAACCTGCCTGATTGTTTTTTTTTGTCGCCACCGGTTGTAGCTCATTTGGCAGAGCCTGTCAGCCATTAAATGTATTGTTGATGGTTTACTCCCAGCTCTTGCTGTCCTTGAGCAAGACTGTCTGATATCTCTTAATAAATGTCACTGGTTGTGGGGTTTGTAATCACTGTGGTGTATCAGTCAGAATACACAAGAAGACACTTCAAAGGTTTCTTGTACTTTACTGGAAGACTGCGCAGGTTCACACTTGTGTTGCATGCGGTTTCTACAGTAACAGAAAATAACATACATACCACTATAATTAGCTATGATATACAACTCAAATGAAATTAGTTACACCAACAGTCCTATCATTTTGTCCACAGGTTATCAAAACAACATCAAATACACAGACCTTAGAATAAACTGTAGTGAAAATAAAGTGAACAGCCAAACTATGAACAAAGAAATCCTCCATTTGTTTGTAGTAAGTAACTATAACATAACTATATCATATTACGCACAGTTAAACCCTGAACACTTCCTATATTCACTCATCCTATATTTACAATGAATGTAGAAAATATAAGCATTCTTACAAATTAATTGACCCACATAACCTCCTATATGCAGGACAACTTCTATCCCAAACAATATAATAATAATGTAGCCTAAACTTTATTATTTAAAATTTTAAAGATACATATTCACACACACAGGCCCAATACAAAAACAGGACCTATACGCATGCATTATGTATGAAGAGATAATGAGATAAGAGAAAGGGGGCTCACAGATGGTGCCCTGAGCAGTTGGGGGTTCGGTGCCATGCTCAAGTGCACCTCGGCAGTGCCCAGGAGGTGAACTGGCACCCCAATGTACGGAGGTACATGGTCTGCTCGGGGAGTTGAACCGACGACCCTCCGGATCCTAAGCCAAGTCGTCACAGACTGAGCTTGTATACATGCTGTCCAATGAAATTTGAGCTGGGCCTGAACTCTATGTGACGTGCAAGCCTTCTTAACAAAGACTTTGCACTCCAAATTACTTACCAAAAGTCGTTTTAGAACATTTACTGTGGTGTATTACTTTTAATACTACTATTTTATTTATTTTTTTACTATTTATACTGAACCAAAGTAAAAGGAAATTAGCGTCTGCCCAGGACATTTATATAGATGACTCTAGTTACTGTGGAATACCTTGTTAAGTAGTTGGCAGTAAATATGTAATGCTATTAAAGTATTGAAACATTTTGCTGTCACTTTGGGGGTAAAATGTGTCCAAACGTTGTTCATCTCTAAGAGAAAGAATCTCCCTGATTACCAGGCTGATAAGATAACATCATCTTTATAAATACAGGCTGCTATATCACACATATTTTTTTCAATATAGTGTAACTAATGAGACATTCCTCCTATCCTGACATCATAATCACAGTAGAGGGCATAGCGTATGACAGGCATTTTAATTGGTACTCAGAAATCAAAGTGTGTTATTTAGTAAAATAGCTGCGGTTAGCACTTTCTCTCGCAAACTGTGAACGTTTGTTTCAGCAGTCAGAATGGCAGCGTCAACAGAACAGTGGTGTCACGGCAAGTCATGGAGAAGCAGCGGTAACAAGCGGGCGTGTGTGTGTGAGGGTGAATGTAGAGTCAAAATAATTTGATGATTGCCTCTACTGAAGGAGGACTGTGAGGTGAAGAATGAAGAGCAGAGCAGCTCCAGTGTTGACAGTGCTGCCTGTCCTTCACCTAGTTGCTCCCCTCAGGCTTCAACACCTCCAGCAGCCTCTCGCTTGGACGAGCTCCAAGTGCCGCCAAGGTCAGGAGAGCACTGTCATTCAACACCACCGTCTCTCTGTGTGTGTGTGTGTGTGTGTGTGTGTGTGTGTGTGTGTGTGTGTGTGTGTGTGTGTGTGTGTGTGATGTGGGTAAGTGGAGTGCTTAGGGCAGGGGGTACGGACATGTGTGCAAGAACAACCACAAGCCTAGACGTGTGTTTGTGTATTAGTTGCTGTGGTAACTGCTAAAGACAGTAACAATGGCAACGGCAGTGGAGTTTGTACTTTATTTCTCCTGGCTGTGTGTGTGTGTGTGTGTGTGTGTGTGTGTGCGTGTGTGTGTGTGTGCGTGTGCGTGTGCGTGTGTTTGTGTATGTGTGCGTGTGCGTGTGCGTGCGTGTGTGTGCCTGAGTAACAATCATGTCAGACTATCCTCAGGCTCTGACAGTCCCACTACAGCTCTGGATCATCTATATGTCAAAACACCATTCCGGTAACGCTTTATAATAATGGTACATGCATTACCATGAATTCCCGCATGACTTCATGCAAGAAAAAGCATGAATTCATTCATGTAGTACTTCATTAACTATCAGTAATGTACAACGATTAATAGTATCTTGTGCATGACGTAATGCTGGAATAATACGTTAATTAATGCATTAATTAAGGTATTTCAGTCATCATGATTTCTGATTTATTAATGATGTTCATGTCTTCTTCATTGGTAAATCTGTAGTTAAAGTGACAGGCTAAAAAACCTGAACTCATAGTGTTGTAATCACTATTAAGTAAACATTACTTCTTAGTTACTTCATCATGTTTGTGGCCCTTCAAAGAAAGGGCTGACGTGGTCCATCTTTAACATTGATAAATAAGATATGATCAATGGTGGCATATGCAGCAATCATCTTTGTGACCCCTCAAATAAAAACAAATTGTCAAGAAATTTCAGGTGTACAGTTAGAAGTTAGTAAAAAGTAAAATTCATAAATATCCTACTTGGGTGAGCATTGTTCTCAGGCATTACTGTTTAAGTGCCTTATGTTGTTGTTAATAAATCAACTATAAAAATGCATCTGCAATATACTGTATTTTGTGTAAATATTGTGATAGTATCATTTGGCCAACCCACTCCTTTAATTCTTAAAACATTTAATTTTATGCCACTAGTAATCATTAATTATCAATGTTAAAGAAGGATCAGGTCAGCACTTCATTTCAAGGGCCTCAAACATGATGAAGTAATGAAGAAGTAATGTTTAGTTAACCATGATTACAACACTACAATTCTGTTTTTTTTGCCTGTCACTTTAACTACAGATTTACCAAAGACATGAAGCTGTAGTTCCAATGAGGACAACCTGTAGGGGGACCGAAGAGGGAAAAGTTACATAGTGTTGCTTTAATTGATGCATTAATGAACAAATTGTTCCTGCATTAAATCATGCATGAGATACTATTAATCCTTGTACATTACAGATAGTTAATGAAGTACTACATGAATGACATCATGCATGAATTCATGACAATTCATGTACCATTATTATAAAGTGT
Organism: Sander lucioperca; assembly: GCF_008315115.2. Classification (NCBI taxonomy): domain Eukaryota; kingdom Metazoa; phylum Chordata; class Actinopteri; order Perciformes; family Percidae; genus Sander; species Sander lucioperca. The sequence goes on from NC_050175.1 coordinate 8,928,843, forward strand.
TACCAGCATTCCTTCCTTCAAATGAAATAAAATACCAAGCATTCTACAATTGGATTATATACATAGAAAAATGAAGCTCATACTGACTTAAAGATGTGTTAGCATTTGTTCGAAATAAAATGAAATAGACAAGATAATATTACGTAAGTAAATCAACACACCTTTACCATATTTAATACACAATTAATGTGTTGAAATTACTGTTACTGTTACTTTTTAAAGTATTGAGAAATCATTGTGAGTCTGCTTCTGACTGGGCATAAATAAAGTCAGTTTGGGAAATAGTTTAAGCCAGAAACCCCAGAAAAAATCTACAAGAAAATCTAAAATCTACTATTACTGTAGAAACAAATTCTACTGTTAGAAAGAGGGCCACAAACCTGCTTTCTATCAGGTTTTACTGTCTATTTCTACTGTGTCATTGGAGGCATTTTAGGCTTATGTGAACCATAGAGAAAACATTAGAAACCTGGAAAAGGAACCCAGGTTTTAAGACTACAAATTGTAACATTTTGTAACATCTGACAAAGTGCTGATGTTCAAAACAGTGTTGCTTGACGAGTTGTTTTCTCTTTGTCTACAGACCATGTAACACTAACACTAATCCTAACCCAGATACTGAATATTTAGACTTTCTTCACCAGTTTTGCGTCATCTGAAGTTGAGCATCCACTCGACTGTCTAATCTTTACATTAAATGTACATTATGAAAATGGCTACATCTAATAACTGATAAATTGAACTGTAAGTCTTTCTGTTCTGTTTTTGATTCCATCTGTCCCAGATAAGAAGCTTCCTACTGTCGAGGATCTTGCCAGCTACATCACCAAGTCTCGTTTCTCCTTCTCAGTTTCCCGTCTTCACCATAAACTGTCTGCTGTCTACAGTGAAAGTGTGAGAGGAGACAGTGGTTTGGCAATGAGAAATAATCCTTCTGATGTTGGTCATCCTGCTCTCCTCCCCTCCTGTCATCACACTGGAGGGTCTCCGGGTGAAGTTTAGGGAATGCTCACCTCCCCTGTCCCCTCTCTTTTGATACTTCTCTCTTTCCCTCTGACTTCATCCTCTCTCTTTAATTGCCACTTATTTATGTCTACGTTACTAGCCAATCGCTCTGCTGAATACAAGGGACAGGGACGTCGTTAGGCCTATTTTAGGGGGACTGAAGCTACCCCAAAATATTCTTAAGCCCCCCCCCAAATAATAATAAGAAAAATAATAATGAGATTTAATTTTTTATTTATTTATTATTTATTTTCTTACAGGGAACTCGGTATCACTCACTACGTTGAATCAATCTTCCTTCATCATTCATGGTTTTGTCATGCACTGCTGTTTTATTATATTTCACGAACTGTCAGCTGGTGGAAAAGGCAGAGACGGAGACTCAACAAGAGCCCACGTGCACGTATGTGAACGAGCGAGGTGGAGAGTGACTGAAAAGACAGAGCGCCAGGCGGCATTAAAGGGCAACTATTATATAGCATTTTCAGGATTATACTTGCATTTTGTATTTGTACTAGAACATGTTTACATGCTTTAATGTTAAAAAACCCATGCCTGCTGCACCTGTATTCACCCTCTGTATGAGACGCTCTGTAGGAGTGCCTGTCTCTTTAATCCCTCCTCCAGAAAAAGCCAAGCCTGCTCTGATAGGCCAGTGCGCTTCCTGGAATGTCTTTCTGGAATGTCTTCCTGGAGCCCCCGCTCTGGCATTATTATGTATCCCACGTAACTTCTAGGCAAGTCCCACCCTACGAAGCAGGCCGATTGGTTGGAGTTAGGCACTGACCTCGAGTGGTTAAGGTTAGGATAGCTGATTGGTCAGGGAATAGGACCTGAACAAATTGGGTTACGTTACCTTGCATAAGCATGGACGCCTGACCTATAGTAGCGTGTGAATGCTATTGAAGGGCGGGTCTTGCCTAGAAGTTGCGTGGGTTCCATGATAACGCTCCACTCCATGTTTCACTAATTGAAGCTGGAGCTACTGCAACAGAGTATATGAGTCAATATCACTATGAGGTGCCTTTGGTGTCCTCATCAGACTCACTCAGTCATCATGAAAATGTAGCAGAATAATGAAAGTCTGAGGTCTTATTATAAGTGGCCAAACATTTGCATACATATCAGTACAATGATAAGTCTCTACAAAAGTGTTTCCTTCATTTTATACAATCTTTTTTCATTGGATGTACGTGATTTTGGCATGTCCCACACACTGCTCTGCTAACTACAGTGTGTGTAATAAATGGTTAAATGATACTAAATCCAAATTTTTTTTACATGGTTTTATTGTCCACAATAAGTTATTTGATAAAACAAGTAATTTTGATCATGTATATTGTATTTTCATAATCATATTGAACATTTTGCATGTGTCCCTGAAATTGCTGTCCACCCTGTCATTATGGGGTAACTGCCCCTTTAAGAAACCCACTGATGTTTTCAGTGACATCACTACGAGCATTTTGTCTTTCTTCAATGAAGGCTGAAGCAGTGTCTAATTGCAGAGTCAATATTTACACTTATGTTTCATAATTTTCATCATATTATGTGTGTAGTTGGATGTTGTCAAGCTTAAAGGAACACGCCGACTTATTGGGAATTTAGCTTATTCACCGTAACCCCCAGAGTTAGACAAGTCGATACATACCCTTCTCATCTCCGTGCGTGCTGTAAGGCTGTCTGACAGCTCCACCGGTAGCTTAGCCCAGTACAGAACATGCAGGTGAATGGTTCCAGTAATCCTACTGCTCCGAATTGTGACAAAAGTGACAAAATAACGCCAACATGTTGCTATTTACATGTTATGATTTGTAGAGTCACAGCATGTACAAAAAACAACGTAACATGAGACACAGCCATCTTCTAACCGTAAACAAACCGGGAACTATATTCTCAGACAGGCTTGCTGCAAAGCAAATCATTCCGCCCAGGTACTACATTCTTCCGCCTGAGAATATAGTTCCCGGTTTGTTTACGGTTAGAAGATGGCTGTGTCTCATGTTATGTTGTTTTTTGTACACCCTGTGACTCTACAAATCACAACATGTAAATAGGAACATGTTGGCGTTATTTTGTCACTTATTCGGAGCAGTAGGATTACTGGAACCATTCACCTGCATGTTCTGTGCTGGCCTGATGCCGCTGGAGCTGTCAGACAGCCTTACAGCACGCACGGAGATGAGAAGGGTATGTATCAACTTGTCTAACTCTGGGGCTTACGGTGAATAAGCTAAATTCCCAATAAGTCGGCGTGTTCCTTTAACATGTCGTCTTTTTCAAGGAATGAGATCAAAAGGAGCTGAGATAGTAAGGAGACATCGGGAACGTCCTGATGCTGACTCAGACAGAAGAAGAAAGTACCTTGAGAAAGAAAGGGTCAAATGGAAAAAAGATAGAGAGACTGGAAAGAAGAAGGGTGTCAATGAGCTCAGTGAGAGAGAGAAGAGGGCAAAAAGAAAGAAATGGAAAAATAAAATAAAATAAGAATAAGAATAAGAATAATATTATTATTATTATTATTATTATTATTATTATTATAAATAAATAATAAAATAAATAAAAATAATATGGGGGTGTTGGCTGAGATCGAATTAGGCTTGATAATAATGTTAAATATGGGGCACTAGTCAGTTCAAATTGAATAAAATGCAGGAAATGAGACCAGACCTGGTAGAATTTACCCCTACGATCATTCAGTCTTGCAATAAGATCCTCAAATGAGGCTGTGTCCGTCATTAACTTCAGCCAGTCTATAAAACTACTCCTTACTTGGCTTTTCCAGTGTAAAACATTTTTCTTCTTGTTCTACAGTTGAATGTTTGACTTTCACTGTGCAGAATGATGTACAGAGTTTAACGCTAGAAGGCCACATTAATGTCTCATTTTGGGCATCTTTATTCAGTGGCTGCATGCAGGTAGAGTGGATGCATTATGTGATGATTGCATTTATGAGGCCATTCAATGACATTTCACAACGTGTCCACCCTGTCATGCCCAGGGTCCACCCTGTCATGTCACTGTCCACCCTGTTATTTTCATGTTCTATGAAAATAAACAAATTATTTTCACAAGTTAGCAAAATCTTTTGTGTGATTCCTTTATAAACAAATGAGGGCCAAATAGTATTGTTTGAAAGTTTGACCAGATATCTTTCTTGTTAGATTTTATTTAGAAAAGAAAGTGCAACTCTCGCAGATTATATAGAGAAACAAATAGTTTGCCATAATGTCATTATTATCCAAATACTTTTCCCATTAACTAAAATATATTGTGAAAGTGACTAAATAGTTTTCTGAAAATGTATGTTTTATAATCACTATGTAATTACAATGTATTTATTCTGCTTTGAAATTGTCCATGACAGGGTGGACATATTTTGGTGTTTGCATGTAAATTGTCTGCTTGCAGTTAATTTATAAAAAGGTGTGGGACCTTGACCAATATGCATTTCTAACAGCATAACATATACTTAATACAATGAATATGAAGTTCGATGGAAAATCTCAGCTTTTTTGGGGGGAAATGGGGAAGTCTCAAAGGCACCTTATGGTGATATTGACCCATATAGCAGGACTTTGTACCATGAAAAATCACCAATAAAGGCTTCTAAACCAACTACTACACAACCGGACATGTCTCAGCAGTAAAGTGACCGGAATTTGGGGAGAAATTACCAGCATTGGCCGAGATTAAAGCTATTTCGCGTTAGCATGTAGCTACTTAATAGTTAGCAGTATGCTAACATTAGATTGTTGTGGAATGAAGCAGTACTTTCTACCATCAAAAATAGATAAAGGTTTCTGAATAAAAAAAATCAGAAAATTTTTCAGGAGTAATGTGACCCGAAATTGGGGAGAATTTAACGACACTGGCAGCTAAGGTGACATTGTTTACTGCTATTAGCATGTAGTTACATGGGACAATGTTAGCAACCGCAGTGGCTTAAAAAGTAGAAAAAACTGTTGATACCCGAGTGTTCAGAACAGTTGGAAATCTGAACGTTTTAGCTCACTGGGATTTGTCTAAAATACATTTACCACATTATTTGAACACCACGTTTAACATGAAAATCCAACATTATAACATTGTAAATATGACAGAAAACACGGAAAAGCAAAATATGTCACCTTTAAAACAAAGCAGTAAATCAGAGAAATAAAACATTGTTTTCGTCGATTTATCACTCGAAATGCAACTGTAGCAAGCATCTCACTATCACTAACCTTATCCACACAAACAACAAATGATATTTCCAGCAACAAAAAAGCCGTAAATTCTAAAGTTAGACAAAAGTACAAAGAGTCGATGGCTATGAAGATGATACACCGTCTTGTCTCATTGCAAGTAGAAGTGCAGGTTTCATCTCTTCTTGTCGCAAAACTTGCTACTGCAGACACACTGAGTGAGTGAGTTGTTGTTAATGACTTTTACTTGCTTAACGTTAGCTACGTTCACTTGAGGTAAAGATAAAGGGATATTTTAGTTGGCTATGGAAAACAATAGTCTAGCTAGAGTGAAAGAGTGAAATACAAGAAATAACTATTATTTGCCATTAATGTGCCTGCTATCTCTCCAGTATTGAAAACAATATCAGTCCCCATAAAATGTTGTCACTGAAAATGAATGTCATAGTGTCCCTGTTAATGCTATTGTACCAGTATATCCTTCAATTCATTGAGAAGATGGATACTTAGAGAGAGAGAGAGAGAGAGAGAGAGAGAGAGAGAGAGAGAGAGAGAGAATTAGGTATGGTATTACTTTATCGCACATTTACACAAGCAGATGGATAGCATTTAAGTCATAGCCTACAGAAGAACTCTACAGGAGCACAGTCTGGCCTAAGCAAGTTCCCCCATGCAGCTTTGATGTATCTAAAAGCAAACATTAGAGTAACGTTTGATAGTTAGATTTTGCAAGGGAAAGTTTTGCATAGCCTGGGAGCTAAGCCCCCCCGTCTTTCAATCCTAGTGACGTCCCTGATTTGAATTAAATCGATGTACCTGTAAAATCACTTTTTCACTGCTACACTACATACTGCTGTGTGCACTTCAAATATTAGTTTATAATATCTTATAAATAAATATCTCTTCATAATAAAACAATAAAACTAAAAACAAACCAAAAATGCAATGCAAATTGCAACCCAATGTCACTTTAGTTACAATGTTATGAAAAACATTTTGATCACTGATGAAGTATAGTCGGGTCACACTGCCTATCTATTCTGGCATATGGGGGAAAAAAGAGGAAGACTATTTTGAACCAGCTCTGTGGTAAACACCTCGAGGTATGAGCTCGAGGTGTGAGTAGTGTCAAATGTGCATGCATACATCAGAACATCCTGCCATTTGGTCTGCAACATTTGTATGGGAGCAGAAACTGCAGAGTCAGAATGTTACGTTCTGGAGAATGGCAGATCCAAAAGCAGAGGCAGCAGGCAGAGTAGAGCTTGAATATTTAATGAATAAATACAAACAAAAGGTGTCCAGCAAAACAGCAGGCAAAGAAAAATCCAAAATACGTGAAAGTCAAAACAGGAATAACAGGGACCAAAAAACACAGAGACTAAACAGGTAAACTAACAAACTGACACTCCAAACAGAAAAAAAAAAAATACAATGATCTGACACAGGACAAGGGGAACACAAAGACTAAATACAGAGGGTAATGACGTAACGAGAGGCAGGTGACACAAGGGCTGGGAAACAGGTGAAAAACATCAGGCAATCACAAGAACGGGAAAAACCAAAAGACAGGAAGTAAAACAAGACAAGACAAGACAGAAAACCAGACCGTCAAAGTAAAACAGGAAACGGGGCAAAAATACAAAACAGAAAAAACAGACTACCAAAATAAGACAAAACACAGAATTCAATTCAATTCAATTCAATTCAATTCAATTCAATTCAATTCAATTCAATTCAATTCAATTTTATTTATAGTATCAAATCATAACAAGAGTTATCTCGAGACACTTTACAGATAGAGTAGGTCTAGACCACACTCTATAAAGCCCCAACAATTCCAATAGTTCCCCCAAGAGCAAGCATTAGCAGTGGCTATTGCGACAGTGGCGAGGAAAAACTCCCTTTTAGGAAGAAACCTCGGCAGACCCAGACTCCTGGTGGGCGGTGTCTGACGGTTGGGGTTATGACGGTACAGGATGTAGCGTGGCACAGCAGAGCATGGGTGGACGCGGTGGACGCAGCAGGACGTAGCCGGGCATTGCAGGGAATCGTAGAGCGTAGCAGGGTGTAGCAGGTCCATAGCCACAGCTGCACCCAAGACCCAGATCTTGGTGTCACCCTAATCCGAGGCGATGTTCTGGGTGAAGAAGAAACATAAGGACTCTGGGGAGTAAACTCCCTAGAGCTAGGTGAGTAACAAGCACTTCTGGGACAGGATGTGCATAAAAGGAAACAAAAGAAAAGAGCGTGTCATAAGAAGGAACTTCCTCGGCAGTCTAGAATTATAACAGCATAACTAGGAGAGGCACTATATTATTGATTATACGATAGGTAAATCTGATGACTGTAAAGAGAAGCAGAGAAAAAACAATACCGAACAACAGACAGAACAACATACCAAACCCATAACACAGAAGAAAGACTAAGCAACAGTATAACAGATTCTTAATTTTCCATTACACCGTTGAGCCAGATTACTCTTGGGATTGCTTGTTAAAAATACTTCAGTTTTTATGAACTGATACAAAAAAGAAACATCTCTATGCTATATTGTTTTTGATTTTTGTTAACGGTGGTAGTACAACTGGTAGTTGGTCACATATTGGTGATATTGATCAGAAAAATATAAACATATGTGCAACATAATGCTATCCAATACAACAGCTCTGCAATAAATGCTACCTGCGTGATACTCGTAAGGTCTGAATGTTTTTGACTCTTGTATGTTGTGGTGTTGTTGTGTTTGACTGCACTCTTTTGGTGTAATTTTGGTGTAATGTTTAATTCTTCTCACTTCCTTTTCAATAGGGAAACACATTTAATAAGATGTCTGTTATCCAATCCTATACAATAGATCAAATGACAGATTAAATAAATTACCCTACAGCTCAAACCTGTCTAATATGGTCTGAAGTTCTAAAGAGTTCTCTTACAGGGCTGTTTGACTATAGAACATTACACATGGGTTTCTATTTTTCTAGTGAGGTGTAAACGACTACATGCCATAAAATGAATGTTCCCAAAGTAATGATGACAATGACAATAATGCTTAAGATGTCCCAATTTATCTTTCTTGTGTCATAAAAGTTAAATTATTTTTCAAAAATAGAGAAGGTAATTTCCAACACAGTGTGTGCTTCCTGTGAAATTGACATAAAGAACTGGAACTTCAATACAACCAGAAGCACAACAGTGATAATGAAACTAAAGCTTGTAGGACAGTGAAAGTTGCCCTTTCCTTGACAGTGACAGTTATTTGCAACAATCACCCACAAGTTCACCCACATCTAATATAATATGGTTTACAATGTTTAATTATGCTCAACAGCGTCAACCTGAACTTTAAGAAAAAAGAAGCAAACAAACAAACAAACAAAAGTCTTCTTTCACTCATTGTTGGCCACCCTATTGAGATTGTTGTCAGTCGACTGGGTTGTCTGAGATCCTTGAATTTCTTCTCCACATGCAATAAATCGTCTCCACAGCTTCAGGTAGGCTGTCTTGATCTTTTCTATTTTGAACGCATACACAAGTGGGTTTACAGCTGAGTTAGCATGAGAAAGCAGGATGCCAACATGGAAAGCTTTTACTGGTAGATAATCTGGCCCACCAAAGTAAAATATGCAGTCCATAATGTGGATTGGGAGCCAGGACAGGGCAAACAGAGCCAAGACCAGAGACAGAGATCCTGCCAGCTGTTTTTCTTTCTTTAGGTAGATCTGAGACTGTTCTTGGGCACCGTTGCCTGGTTTGTCTCGAAGGTTTCCTCGGATTATCCAGAAAATGTAGCCGTACAATACAGTCATCACCAACATAGGTATCAGGGCGCAAAGAAAGAATCTAAAGTAAACCAGGTATGACATGGGGATCACATCTACAAACCTGCAAACAATAGTAGAGTTAACTGACTTAGACCAGGTTTCGTGGTTGTACCATCCAAGCGTGGGAGCAAAGCTCAGTGGTATTGAAACAAGCCAACATGCTGCTACAACAAGCCAACAATGTCTCCGTGTTACAGTCCTTTTGTACCTAAACAGAAAAACACTAATTATTGATATGTCTAATTATTTATTTAAAATGCACAGTAACTATCATTAACTCATTGTAGGGATGTACGGTAAATGACTGCCTTTTTATAGTTCAAGATATGCAAAGGGCCAGAGATGATGTTGAGATAAAATGGATAAAAATATGATTCAAAGACATGCTTAGCAGCACTATTTTACTTTTCTCTGCACAATAACCATCCAGAAAAAGTATTACCTGAGGGGGACATATACCCGGAGGAAGCGGTCCACAGCAATAGCCGCAAGAGACAAAACTGAGACTAGTGTCAACAGGATGGTCACACAGCTGATGAAAAGACAGCCGTAGAAAGAAGTCTTCACTCGTCCGTCAACTACCACAGCCAGCGGTATGGCCATGCAGCCAACCATAAAGTCAGCCACAGCCAGACTGACAACAAGGTAGAAGGTGGGCTGTTGAATGCTTTTACTGGTCCACAGTGCCAAAATAACCAACATGTTACCAAGACAGCAGCAAACAGCAATAATCACCTCAAACAATGTGTAGATGACTTCTTCCACAGCCATTGTGCTTTCCATCTGGCTAATGTTTGGTGGTGAATGGTGTAGCGTGTCTGAATGTGAGTCTGAGCCTTTTTGTGCTGTGCTGTGTCTGAGCCTTTATGTTATCATCGTTACGGAAGTCATTGCCCACTCGCTTTGTTTTTTTAAAGTTGTGATGACACTAAGATACTTTTGCTGCATGCTATGTGGATTTTTTGCAGGTTTATGTAATTGTACATGTGTACATGTGATTGTATGGTGGAATTAAACGTTTAATGCTGTGCCACGTCTGGAAAAAAATAATAAATATATGTATGCTGTTGCAATATATTATGTGGATGACAAAAAAAGTCTATAATCATCGCCCTCATGATATTTCTGTCAAGAGGAAGTGTGACTTACAGTGAATGTGACTTGTTTGCAGAGAAATACTTGCGAACAATTGTGAAGAGGTGCATTCCTATCAGCTCACATAAGCAGCTTTGAGTCATCTTAGCTGCTTTCTGCACTGACATTTTAAGTTTTGTGATTATTGATAGAAATGTTTCACCATGTTTTTGAAACTACCACCCTGAAGCCCAAAAGGTAAATTAACTAAAACCACATTCACACTGCTAAAGTGGTATTAGTTGAGTTTTTTTATTACACCTACTGGTATTGTGTGCTGCAGTTGTATATCATGCTGCTCTTACCAATCAGTTACAATAATCCCAGACATAGCATATCATATTCATATCAATATGACATAGAGGGCCCTATCTTGCATACCAATGAATTAATGAAGATAAGTACAACCCTTTTGAACCATGTGCCCAGCACACGGACTTTTTTTCCGCCGTCAAACTAGCAAAAGTGGATTTGGACACGCCCTAAACGCACCTGCACCATGCGCTTAGATCGTTAAAATAGGGCCCTTAGTTTGTTTTCTTAGAAGCATTGGATACAGCCTCTGAGAAAAAGCTCACGCTTCTCACCCTGATCTGATTTTTTTCTCTCTCACACATGCGTGTGTTGTCTTTGTGCTGGTGGTTGTGGGGGCTGTGCAAGTAACGAATTTTGATCACAATTTTGATTCCGGCTCCTAACAATCTCAAAAACAAAAAAAAACAAAAGCTAACATTAGAGTAACATTTGATAGTAAGATTTTGCAAGGGAAAGCCTTGCATAGCCTGGGGGCTAAGCCCTCCTGTCTTTCAATCCTAGTGACGTTCCTGACAAGGGACTCTATTTACAGACTGTTATCTGTATGCTGGTGTTTATTTCTTGCTTAGTAAGTGTCCTCTTCACATCTCTGGAGCTTTTATTCCGAATGATGATGTGGATCCTGATCATCCAGCCACCGATAACTCTTTTATCCCTCTGTCAAATTTTGTCTCCAATCTGCCTGAGAATTCTGTCTGACCTCCCTCTCTGTCTCTCTTTCTGTCTCTCTTTCTCTCTCTCTCTCTATCTCATTGTCTTTCTATTTTTTTTTTCTTCCTGGCCCTACAGGAAACGTCTACCCCTGCGGTGGTTTTTACAATCTAATTCGGTAATGAGAGGAAATGAGCGTTTATCTGCTTCAGAGGCAGACGAGCGAGAGAAGAGTCAAACTTCTCCGACCCCGAGCAGGAAAACAAAGCATTTTTTAGCCATTTCTGGGGGCTGCAGACGGATAACAACTACTTAACGCATGGATTGTTCAATGGTTAAGCTCTGCTGCTTCCATGCAGAGAAATATAAAACTCTAATTAGTGTTTCCATCAGTTGAGGTGAGGAAATTGTAGAGGTAGAGGGAGATAAAAACAGTACTTTTGTGCTTTTTACATCATCATTTTGCCTCACCACCCTGCCAGGTAGCCAGCCAGGTCAGGCTAATATTGGCTGACTGTCGGCACAATCAGTTTTGTGATTTATCTGTGACCCAGCTCTGGCCCTTACGTCACTGCCAGATTTGGCAAGCTTATGTGTGGCTGATTTGGGTGGAGATAGAACTCATATTAACAGTACTTAGTGCATCTTTAGTCTATTGTGTCTATTCTGACACATAGTTGATCGCGGGTTTGGCATGGGGAACAAGGAATGCCGTATTTAGGCCTGCTGTTTAGCCAAATCATTTTTAGTTTCTTGGCTGCAACAGCGTGATGGCTGCTTGATCACAATGACAATTTTAACAATTCCGTGCAGCAGCCTTCTACCACACACCATATAAAGTTGATCGAGATTTGGCATCATCTTCCAAAATGAATGAAAGAGGAAACTATTGCTATTGTATTGCTATTAATTTACATTAAAATATTTTCATCACACTACATCACCACAGTAGCTTTATGCTTGGTCTGTGCTTTGCTCACAGTCACTATCAATAATTAAAATAATGGAAGAAGATATTTAGGATAAAATGTGAAAATAATTTGAAGACCACCTTGACTGTGACCGATGTGTTTGTATCATTTGTAGAAAATGTAGTCTGTAAATCAATTTCATGCACTAAGAGTCACATATGCCATATGTAAGAATGTGTAATGTAGAAATGAAGGGATTAAAGTGGATAACAAAATCTGATTGAGAAGAGGTTGTGTTTGCATAAATATTTATGACCACACAGCAATACAACCCCTGACTGTCACCTTTATCCACTTTTTCTCACATAGCTTGACTAATTTCGTGTTTCGTAATTGCTTTCCCTGACCGATCCATGATCCTGAGTGTATTTCTTTTGTCACACAATCTTTCATTTTACAATTTAGAACTTTGTACCCACAAAGCAACCTTAACAACCTAGTGACCAGAAACTAATTTGAACAATACTGAATGTGTAACACACAACACACAGCTTTTGTCACTTTACAAAAGGGACCAATAGCAGACAAATGGAGGACATCAGCACTGAGTGGATGTTGAAATAATCTGCATTGGTCCCATGTGGTGGATTAATAGAATGAGTGACTCTGCTTACAAGCAGAACATAGGCCTAATGCAATCCTTGTTCTCACTTTGATTAATAGAATAATTCAATTTCTGTATTTACTTGCACAGCTAGTAGAATGCTCTCTTATTATTTCCTATTTCATGCACTCTTGCATAATTTTCATATTGATTGCATGCATCACCCCTAAGTGGCTGCACTCAAATCTCCTGCTGTCATAAATTACAGTTATATTAGTCCCTTGATATATCCCTTTTCCGTGTGCAACTCCCACATGATTAATTCAGAGAGGGAAGCTGTGAAGTCTGGATGTAAACAAAGGTAATAGCTGTAAAAAATTCATTTCGTTCAGCAAATGTGGTAACTTGGAATATCTTTGAGGAACAGGCTTACTAGCTGTGTGATGTTTGAATGTCCAAACAGACAGTAAATGCAGCACACTCTGCAGTGTCTTGTCCTGATTGTGTACACGCACACACAAACACACACACATATATACTTCACACACACATGTGTATATATATATATATATACAGTAAATAAACAGCATGCCATGATATGTATATATATATATATATATATATATATATATATATATATATATATATATATATCCTGTATATGTACGTGTATATATGGATTGCTATTTTACTAACAACAGCCAGCGTCTCAGATGGAGTTGAGTACACTGATTTGTGGGTATTTCCAGGGATATAACCGGAGGAAGAGGTTAGGAAATCAATAAGTGAAATATGTCATGAGAGGCAACAGGAACATGAAGCATCAATATTGTGTTTTTATTTCCAAGATGATGACATTTCAGGACTGTGTGTGAGTTCAAACAGGGACTAACCTGCCTCACTATCGTGTTTCTGTTCTACTGCTACATGCCACAGCTGGACTGTTCTGCTTTCAACATGTAGAGAGATGTATATGTCAACAACATTATATCCTGTTTTTTATATACACTTATTCATATTTGTATATATATATACCTATACAGAATGATGCTTCTAGGTGAAGAACCTCATAAACTCTGTGATCTTAATCTCTTACGAAACTGTCCCAACAGTGAGGGTGCAGGACATTCTTTATTTACCTTATTACTGTATTACCCTTATTTACTGTACATAAAGTCGTTATGTCTACTGTTGTAATTGTAATGATGGTATTCCATTTTTAAGGTTATCTTTTCTGGTCTGCCACCATTAATCGAGATCATTTGCTGGTGCTGCTGTTTGCTGTTAATGCTAACTCAACACTTCCCGCATCTGTTTCACATTAAAAGCCCTCCGTCGGTACAGGGGGCATATTTCCCAACTGAATCCTGTTAGTGCTTCTGTATAGGAAGCTGTATGTGGTCTCTGTTTTTTTATATACAGCACATTTGTTTCTTCATTTTATTCTTCTCAAGTGGTTTTTATCTCTCAAGTATTTGTGTGTGTGTGTGTGTGTGTGTGTGTGTGTGTGTGTGTGTGTGTGTGTGTGTGTGTGTGTGTGTGTGTGTGTGTGTGTGTGCGTGTGTGTGTGTGTGTGTGTGTGTGTGTGTGTGTGTGTGTGTATTTTTGTGTCACTGTGTATTTTTGTGTCACACATACGGATCTGATTCTGCAGACAGAATGTTGTCAATTTGGTTTGTACCATAAATCAACAGGCCGTTGTTTATTGCACATAAAATATAGTTTACTTGAAATGTCTTGAATGTGACATAGAAACCCTGTCTTTACATGTATATATTACTGGTCTGGCCCCCCTCTCTCTATCTTGGCTATCAGAGGTTAGCACCGCCCAGGACGGTTGTGATTGGTTTAAAGAAAAACAGACAAGCCAGAGCGTTTTTTTTTCCCCCTCTATCCCAGAATAGAATAATGGCAAAATAGTGTGAGAATAATACAGTATAATACTCATTTTACTGTATAATACTAATTTGTTTTCAGTTTGTTTTGAGTTCAATTAGTTTTTTCAGTGACTGAAGTGCTGCATGCTTGTGCTACACAAAGGTTTATGAGCAGGTGGTCGGTGTGGGTGGTGGGCGTACAAGCATACAGCTTTGACGCTAGAGATCACGATTTACATCCTGTATGGTTAGGATTAGGCAACAAAAGGAATTTGTTCAATGTTAATAATATAATAATAACGTGGTTTATTGCTTGAAGTCACCATTGAATTTTTCAATATTTTACCAAGAACGTAACTAGGCAGATTGAGTGCCTAAACGTAACAAAAACTAACCATAAAAAATGTTATTAATGCTGTCATTGATACAAGTAGATGATGCATTGCAAGAGCAGATGTTGCAGGAAAAGTATTAAAATGAAATACATTGTCAGCGAACATTTAACAGATACATTCAGTATGAACATTTTGCAACATGGCAGACACGTTCAATAAAACCACATGCTCAATATTTTGATATAAAAAAAATCCAATTTTTATCCAAACGCATTTAGTTCACCAAATTAGTTGTATACAACTGTAATTTCTTGAAATTTCTTCCCTTTTTATTTCCCTGTTATAGGTCTTTTGGGACACAGATATACAAACAAAGAACATATATGCAAAGCAGAACATTTAGATATTAATGTGTTACCCAATGTATTATTGATCACAGAAGAGAAAAGAATCCACAGCCTCAGGGCAGATTCCACATGGCTGTCCAGTGATGACATGACACCTGTCCAATTTGATAGTCAGTTCCTGCATGGTTCAGAGCTCTGTTTTCTCATGTGTGTGTCTCTGCCCCTTCTTCTTCCCTTTATCCTCCTCTACCCTCCATAATGTCATTCATTGCCTAATGTTAAGGGTGGGAGGTAAGCCCGGTGGACTGTAGAGCAGTTCGTCCCTGAATGAGCTTTAAACAACAATATCCTGTTCATCACAGCTCTGTGCAGCCCCCAGCAGCCAACACAACACATCATCCAGAGAGAATTAATAAATAAGTAATGGGGGGGGGTGTACATTTTTGCACTGTAGGTTGAGATGTTTGCTACCTTGACAAAGCCTTGGGGCATCCGAGCAAACCCAACCTGCTCTGGACTTCCCCTAATCAGCCGCTGTCCATCATGGCTTTCCCCGCTCTGCTGCTGCTGCTGAGTCGGCCGATCCGGAGAATCCGCCTCCAACGCTGCCGCCACCAAACTGCTATCTCTGAATATACACAAATTAGCTGCTTTAGCGAGGCATGCTCCAGGGTATAATTTAATTGGCAGATCCTGAATGACATCCTCCGCTCTGTTTCTTCATCATCTGGCAGAGAAAGAGAGAGAGAGAGAGAGAGAGAGAGAGAGAGAGAGAGAGAGAGAGAGAGAGAGAGAGAGATTAACAGACCCAGGCAGAGGCAGAGATTTTGGAAGTCACCTTGGCTAAAACCAGTAGGTTTTAACCTCCTCGTCTCCCATTCAACACCACATATTCCTGAATATTATTTCTGTATATTTTGCATTCATGCACCATATTTCATTCGCATGCTTTGTTTAGCATTTCTATTTACTGCAACTACCCATAAGAAATGTATACTATATATGGCTACCACACTGCTGTCTCTGATTGACTTATTAAATGCTGTTGCTGTATCGTTACATTAAGCATAGAAATGTCAAGCAGAAATCCTCAAAACACTAGACGCTGGTGCTGGTGCCGAGAAAACTCAGAATGTATTGAGGTCAGAAACACAGTGGTTGATGGTCAGGCCAATGTGATTCAGTGCCATCTGTGACTGTTGTGATCATTTGCATAATACAGTTTACTAATGACATCACCGTTTGACTTCATGCTGCCACTTGTCCCATCTGCACATCTAAGAAATGAATGTATTTTGTACCTCTGGCTTTGTTGTGCATGTGGGTGGGAAGCCTGCTGGGGATTATTTCCTTGATAGGGCACCTGCATGGAGGGGAATGGAACTGGGAAGCATTAACTTCTGGTGGTGCTCCTCGCTAGTAGGTTAAACAAAAGAAGCAGCTGGTGAAAGTGTGTGTCAGGGATTTAGCACGTCTGTCCTTTTATGGGGCAAGAGTAGCGTTTGCAAGGAGAAGGACTGCAACACATAAAGGAACTACAGAGGGTTATAAAGGTAGTTGGACACCATCTTCATAAATGTCTAACTTCCAATGTCACGGAAACATGCTAGTTGACGATGTGACCCGACTATTACCTGCTCATATCAACAAAGTCCAATAGTAGTGTAGGCTAGTCTGCTACAGTTTACAGACGTTGCCACACACACACATAGTGAAAGTGTCCTGCATTTAGTAGCTAAAAACTGCTAGCTTGGTAGATACTACCTTGCTAGCTTAGTTACTAACTTGTATTTTGCATTCATTATTGACTGACGCACAAGCTTTATCTCACAACTGTGAGAAACTGTTAGCAGTTTTACTTAATCTGTACTCAGTTTAGCTTGGTGTATTTGTGTCTTGTCGTGTGTGAGCGCCACCATTCTTTGAAAATAGACACTGCAATGTGGGAGGACTATGGGGATTCCAGATGATGTCAAGCTCTCTTTATGGACTTAAAGAAATGAATAAAGGTGTTAACCACTTGAAATTTGCACCTGGTCAACAACTCAAATGTTCTTATTAATAGACATGCCTGGACATAACTTGTACTTTTGAATGGCTATAGTGTTAGCACCTGTCAAGCCTTGATAAGCTAATTAAGAGGCAGTTAGCCCATTGAGGGAGCCACAGTTGATGTGAAGCCAGATTGTGTGTGTGTGTGTGTGTGTGTGTGTGTGTGTGTGTGTGTGTGTGTGTGTGTGTGTGCTGCTATTAGCCATTAAGGGTTTACGCTGGACTGACTTCACACAATGTGGACTGGGACAGAGCTGTCCTTCATACAGAGAGAGGAAAAGCC